>NC_081185.1:62658840-62958840 GCF_029867415.1 Vicia villosa | reverse complement strand
TTTTTCTTATATCCTTCATTTTTGCTTTTCTTCTTCATTATTCTTCTTGAAAGCCAAAGATAGAGAGAAGAAGTAGAGAGAAGGAAGAGCAAGAGGAGAAAGAGGAAAAAGCTTGGATCTTCACCATTTCTCCGCCGAATCAACTCATCTTCGACATCAACGACTCTTAATCGAGGTGGGTTCTAGTTAGAAACTTATAGCTTTTATTGTGGATGAGAAATCATAAGTTTTGATTTAGGGTTTTGTATAGAGGAAATCTAGGTTTTGGACAAGTTCATCAATGTTCATGAGCAAAGTGATTATAATCCATGAATAGATCAACTATAGTTTGTATCCATGCTTTAATCTGATCTGGAACAGGTGTGAATGGATTTAGATGGTTTTTGAACCATGGATCTGTGTATGAGGCAGAGCTGAGAACTGAGTTCTCGCGCGCTTCGCGGCGCGAACGGGGCTGCGCGGCGCGAACTATGCAGGTTTTTTAGGGGTTTTGCTTCTGCCTTCAGTACGCGGCGCGTACTGGGGTTCGCGGCGCGAATAGTTGGAAATCTTTAGAGTTTTGCTACTGCCAGAGGTTGGCGGCGCGTAGATTAGTTAGCGGCGCGAACATTGTTGGAAATTATGATGGTTTGCTTCTGCCAGAGGGTTCGCGGCGTGACCTAGTTGTTGCGCGGCGCGAACTGAAGCTTTCTTAACCAAATTTTCTTAGATTAATGAACATTGTTTCAATCGTAACCTTTTAACCGTAAAACTGTTTTAACCGCCGTTCGAAGCAGTAATAGGCTAGGAGCGTGTACCTTGTAGTAGTGTAGATTTTGGAACCATGAGGACGTTATGCTCTTGGTATGATGCTTATGTACTCTATAATTGTTGTTTGAGTTCTATTGCAGGTGGATTGGTAATACCTTGTTATATGTGTTTATATCAAGAGGGTTGAATAACTACATTGTTATGGGAATAAAGAATAAGTGAGGAAAACTAGGAATTGTTAGGTTGTGTAGCTTAACAAAGAAACCTAGGATGAGACATTATATGGAACATACGTGTTGGAATCTTATGAGGAAAGGCTAACAGGCCTAGTGGTTTGCGGAAGCGATCACCATTGTTGATGTATTAATCGGAACCGTTGTATTTTCTTTATTTCTTTATTTTTCCTTTGAATGCTAACAGGCATTCACCGTGCAGAGAGGCACAATAATCTTGGCAGGTTTGATTCCCGCTGTTGTGTACGAATGGAACCTACGGGTAGAGACTTGTGATGGTGTACGGGCCATGTGAAGTGACGATTCATGGGGAAAGGCTCATGAGTCCGAATCCATGTCGTATGTCAAGATTTTCCAAAGGATCCATGACTCGTGCCACCTCCTAGACGTAGAAGGGGACGGGAATATGGGGATGCCTTGGTATTGGTTTCCGATTAGTAATCTTGTGTTGAGTTGTTGAACTCTAAGTATGATTCCATATAATGATAGTGTGAGAACTCAAGGTCTAGTTCCTTATGACTTGAGACTTATAGGTTAGAACCTTGTAAAGCCGAGAGGATCCATAGGATAGGGAACTCACTGGGATTTTATATCTCACCCCATTATATATTGATTTCAGGTACTACAGGTTCCGCGAAGGGTAAGGAGAAAGAAGTTTGATTTCCTTATTCCTTGTACTTATTTTGGATATGGCGAAGCTTCCGTTGTGGAGTTCTTTTGAGATCATTGTTTGATCTAGTTCTTAGTATTTTATTTTGAACATCTTGTATGTATTATGCCATTGTGTAGAACTTTAGTATTTGGGCATTAATATGTATAATGTGTTGTCTAGGAACTTATTGGTATTTCAGTACCAAATACTTGGATTCATGTATACTTATATGATTTGATGCATGTATTTATATATGGGTGTTACAAACAGTCTCTAAAATAAGTTGACCAATTAACAATGTAATTTCTTTTAAAATATTTAATTATATAATTTCTACTTAATTGCTCAAATGAAGATTTTATATTTCTTAATACAAAGTTATGGTTAATTATTATATTTACAAATCATTTAATTAATAGTTATGTTAAATTTATAATCAAATTTATAAAAATAATGACTAAAATAACATTACTAACTTATAAAAAATCTACCATTAACTTCAAAAATCAAAATATTTCAACACATGATATTTTGTTTTTCTCGTATTGTGAAAATATAATATAAACTTAGTATTTTAATGTATGGAATTTATATTTCATTAAAAGATGTATCAATAAAAATTTTATCCATTTACTGTTTTTTTACCAATATTTATCAATAAAATATGTAATATATGTAAAATATTTTTGTAAATATATTAACTAAAAGATAATATTATGGTTTAAATTAGAAGAAATTATGAAAAAATCATCATAAAATTATTAAATTTTAATTAATATTTAATTATTTAATTAGTTCATCAGACTGATATTTTCATCCCCATGAACACAATGACAGAACAAAAAAAATTTAGGAGATAGAATTCATTTATAGATGAAATCATTCAAATTTAATAAAAATAATTTCCAAATATATTCTTAATGATTAAATTAATATATATATATATATATATATATATATATATATATATATATATATATATATATATATATATATATATATATATATATATTAGCTCTAAACTACTCTACTTTATGGATGATACGCGTTATAGGACTAAAAATTGGTTTGTTAGAAAAACTAATGATTGGATTTTAAACCACGGTTTAGCTTAGGATATTAAATTGGGGAAAATAGTATACATTTTATTAATAAATAACATCTATTATAGGTAAAGTATTAAATAATTATTTATCTTATAGTTTTTTTTATTGTTTTTATATTCCGATGTTTATTATTTTGAGCGAAACTCAAATATCTCCGAGTCTATTTATCAAAATAATACTTAAATGCCAATATTGTGATTTATTTTACAAGAAAATCTCAATAAAAACCAAATAATTAAAAAATATCTAGGTTTTTATAAAAAAAAATATTTAAAACAACTTTGCACTGAAATAATTTTAAAAAAATTTAATAGTAAAAAAATAAAATATTTTAATTAATATTTAATATATATTTATTTGAAGTATTATTAGAATAACTTCGTGGTAAAACTTTTTGTAACAAAAATGTGTAAAAAAATAAATAAAAATTTGTTCTTATGCTAATATTTAGCGATGTGTACATCAATTTACACATAAATATCACATAATCCACAGTAGCACTACCGGCAATTCTAACATTTTCAAGAATTAAAGATCGAATCCCGACTGCGGAATGTATTTTTTTAATTCCTCTTTATGTTTAGTCATATAAAGTCAAAACAAAATAACTAAAAAATATATATGTTATAAAAAATATTAAAACTATTTTTAGAATCATTTTTGGTAAAAAAAATTTGTAACAAAAATGTATAAAAAATGTATATGAAAATTGGTTGTTATGTTGACACACAACAATATAAAAATCAATTTACTCGTAAACATCACATCTTCCACAGTAGCACTACCGGCAGTTCTAACATGTTTAAGAATCCATTTTCGACTCCCGACTCCGAAATGTTATTTTTCTTAAAGATCCCCTTCATATTTAGTAATATAGATATATATTATTAGCGTAAAATAAAGCCAAAACAAAATAATTAAAAAATATTTATATTTTATAAAAAAAGTATTGAAAATATTTTTAGAATAACTTTGTGGTAAACTTTTTTGTAACAAAATGTCTACAAAATTTTTATCAAAATTGGTTGTTATGTTAATTCACAAAAATATAAAAATCAATTTAAACATAAATAGCACATCATACATAGTTGCACTGTCGGCAAGTCTAACATATTTAAGAATCTCAGTTCAAATCCCAACTGCGGAATGCTATTTTTTTTTATTCCCTTTTATTTTTATGTATAAGCATCTTATTAAATCAACAACTTTTATAAATTAATTAAATTAGTATTATTATTTGTTCTAATATAACTAAGCATTTATCTAAAAAAACCTTGAAATATTACTTTTTATATTACGTAATTTACATATACATTATTATAGTAAAATTCAATCAAAACCACTTAATTAAAAAATCTCTAGGTTTGTATAAAAAGTATTTAAAATAACTTTGCACTTAAATACTTAATACAAAATTTCATAGTAAAAATATAAAATATTTTAATTAATATTTTATAAATGTTTATTGAAAGTATTATTAGAATAACTTTGTGGTGAAATTTTTTGTAACAAAATATTGTAAAAAATAAATAAAAATTGGTTCTTATGTTGATATTTAGCAATGTGTAAATCAATTTATGCATAAATATCATATGATCCGTATTAGCACGGCCGACAATTCTAACATTTTCAAGAATTCGGGATCGAATCCTGGCTGTGGAATGTATTTTTTTAATTCATCTTAATGTTTAGTAATATAAAGTCAAAACAAAATAACTAAAAAATATATTTTATAAAAAATATTAAAACTATTTTTAGAATAATTTGTGGCAAAAAATTTTGTAACAAAAATGTATAAAAAATTTATATGAAAATTGGTTGTATTGTTGTTACACATCAAATATAAAAATCAATTTACTCGCAAACACCACATCTTCTAAAGTTGCACCGCCGGCAATTCTAACATGTTGAAGAATCCATTTTCGAATCCCGACTGTGAAATAATATATTTATTAAAGATTCTCTACATATTTAGTAAGATAAATATATATTTTAAGCGTAAAACAAAGCCAAAACAAAATAATTAAAATATATATATATATTATAAAAAATGTATTGAAAATATTTTTAGAATAACTTTGTGGTAAAAAATTTTGAAATAAAAATGTCTATTAAATTTATATAAAAATTGGTTGATATGTTGATACACAACAATATAAAAATCAAGTTATACATAAATATCACATCATACATAGTTGCACTACCGAAAATTCTAACATATTTAAGAATCTGGGTTCAAATCCCAACTGCGGAATGCTAATTTTTTTAATTTCTTTTTATTTTTATGTATAAGCATCTAATTAAATCAACAACTTTTATAAATTAATTAAATTATTAAAAGGTACATTGCAAATCAACCGATTTCTTAATTAAATTTTGTCCTTTTTCTTACTTGATCCCAATCATCTAATTTAACTCCCCAAGTCATTATAAATAGGCCACGCAAGATGCTCATTTCCACATTTAAAAACAAGATGGCATTCTACAAGACTCTCCTATATATATATATATATATATATATATATATATATATATATATATATATATATATATATATATATATATATATATATATATATATATATATATATATATATATATATATAAAACTCAATTTTCATTGTTTCATTTGCATTGTTGTGTTTTTTATAAATGTACTTGAGTCGCAATTGTATTTTTAATAAAAGCCCTTGAATTGTATGATACTATCTAGTATATTAAAAGGCATATGTTTTTGTTTTAAATAAATAATTTTTTTATCATTTGCATTGCCTCAAACATATTTGACGGTAATAATCTATATCTTTATCTTAATTTTTATCGCATCATATTATGTTTTTAATAAAATCACTTGGATTGTTGGATGTTATTAGGTATATTAAAAGGCATATGTTTTGTTTGAGAAATAATCATTTTATGAAATACAAGATATTTGAAAAGTTATAAGTACACAATTTCTACATTATATCTAATGGAATTTAAATTATTGTTTTAGGAGAAATTGAATCCGACTCCACAACATGTTTTCCATCGAATTATTGTCCCACAGAGCCAGCACAGTGTAACTTTTTTTGTGTTAAAGTCGCAGGAAAACCTAAAGGTGGCTCATGTAACGGGGGTTTATGTTGTTGCAATTTGGCGGTTGGGAAATTTTAATTTAAAATTATAGTTTTTCCATTTGGTTGAATAAATTTATCTACAAATAGTCTCTAAAATAAGTTGAACAATTAACAATGTAATTTCTTTTAAAATATTTAATTATATAATTTCTACTTAGTTGCTCAAATGAAGATTTTATATTTCTTAATACAAAGTTATGGTTAATTATTATATTTACAAATCATTTAATTAATAGTTATGTGAAATTTATAATCAAATTTATAAAAATAATGACTAAAATAACATTACTAACTTATAGAAAATCTACCATTAACTTCAAAAATCAAAATATTTCAAGACGTGATATTTTGTTTTTCTCGTATTGTGAAAATATAATATAAACTTAGTATTTTAATGTATGGAATTTATATTTCATTAAAAGATGTATCAATAAAAATTTTATCCATTTACTGTTTTTTTACCAATATTTAATAATAAAATATGTAATATATGTAAAATATTTTTGTAAATATATTAACTAAAAGATAATATTATGGTTTAAATTAGAAGAAATTATGAAAAAATCATCATAAAATTATTAAATTTTAATTAATATTTAATTATTTAATTAGTTCATCAGACTGATATTTTCATCCCCATGAGCACAATGACAGAACAAAAAAAATTTAGGAGATAGAATTCATTTATAGATGAAATCATTCAAATTTAATAAAAATAATTTCCAAATATATTCTTAATGATTAAATTAATATATATATATATATATATATATATATATATATATATATATATATTTTAGCTCTAAACTACTCTACTTTATGGATGATACGCGTTATAGGACTAAAAATTGGTTTGTTAGAAAAACTAATGATTGGATTTTAAACCACGGTTTAGCTTAGGATATTAAATTGGGGAAAATAGTATACATTTTATTAATAAATAACATCTATTATAGGTAAAGTATTAAATAATTATTTATCTTATAGTTTTTTTTATTGTTTTTATATTCCGATGTTTATTAATTTGAGCGAAACTCAAGTATCTCCGAGTCTATTTATCAAAATAATACTTAAATGCCAATATTGTGATTTATTTTACAAGAAAATCTCAATAAAAACCAAATAATTAAAAAATATCTAGGTTTTTATAAAAAAAATATTTAAAACAACTTTGCACTGAAATAATTTTAAAAAAATTTAATAGTAAAAAAATAAAATATTTTAATTAATATTTAATATATATTTATTTGAAGTATTATTAGAATAACTTCGTGGTAAAAATTTTTGTAACAAAAATGTGTAAAAAAATAAATAAAAATTTGTTCTTATGCTAATATTTAGCGATGTGTACATCAATTTACACATAAATATCACATAATCCACAGTAGCACTACCGGCAATTCTAACATTTTCAAGAATTAAAAATCGAATCCCGACTGCGGAATGTATTTTTTTAATTCCTCTTTATGTTTAGTAATATAAAGTCAAAACAAAATAACTAAAAAATATATATGTTATAAAAAATATTAAAACTATTTTTAGAATCATTTTTGGTAAAAAAAATTTGTAACAAAAATGTATAAAAAATGTATATGAAAATTGGTTGTTATGTTGACACACAACAATATAAAAATCAATTTACTCGTAAACATCACATCTTCCACAGTAGCACTACCGGCAGTTCTAACATGTTTAAGAATCCATTTTCGACTCCCGACTCCGAAATGTTATTTTTCTTAAAGATCCCCTTCATATTTAGTAATATAGATATATATTATTAGCGTAAAATAAAGCCAAAACAAAATAATTAAAAAATATATATATTTTATAAAAAAAGTATTGAAAATATTTTTAGGATAACTTTGTGGTAAACTTTTTTGTAACAAAATGTCTACAAAATTTTTATCAAAATTGGTTGTTATGTTAATTCACAAAAATATAAAAATCAATTTAAACATAAATAGCACATCATACATAGTTGCACTGTCGGCAAGTCTAACATATTTAAGAATCTCAGTTCAAATCCCAACTGCGGAATGCTATTTTTTTTTATTCCCTTTTATTTTTATGTATAAGCATCTTATTAAATCAACAACTTTTATAAATTAATTAAATTAGTATTATTATTTGTTCTAATATAACTAAGCATTTATCTAAAAAAACCTTGAAATATTACTTTTTATATTACGTAATTTACATATACATTATTATAGTAAAATTCAATCAAAACCACTTAATTAAAAAATCACTAGGTTTGTATAAAAAGTATTTAAAATAACTTTGCACTTAAATACTTAATACAAAATTTCATAGTAAAAATATAAAATATTTTAATTAATATTTTATAAATGTTTATTGAAAGTATTATTAGAATAACTTTGTGGTGAAATTTTTTGTAACAAAATATTGTAAAAAATAAATAAAAATTGGTTCTTATGTTTATATTTATTAATGTGTAAATAAATTTATGCATAAATATCATATGATCCGTATTAGCACGGCCGACAATTCTAACATTTTCAAGAATTCGGGATCGAATCCTGGCTGTGGAATGTATTTTTTTAATTCATCTTAATGTTTAGTAATATAAAGTCAAAACAAATTAACTAAAAAATATATTTTATAAAAAATATTAAAACTATTTTTAGAATAATTTGTGGCAAAAAATTTTGTAACAAAAATGTATAAAAAATTTATATGAAAATTGGTTGTATTGTTGTTACACATCAAATATAAAAATCAATTTACTCGCAAACACCACATCTTCTAAAGTTGCACCGCCGGCAATTCTAACATGTTGAAGAATCCATTTTCGAATCCCGACTGTGAAATAATATATTTATTAAAGATTCTCTACATATTTAGTAAGATAAATATATATTTTAAGCGTAAAACAAAGCCAAAACAAAATAATTAAAATATATATATATATATATATATTATAAAAAATGTATTGAAAATATTTTTAGAATAACTTTGTGGTAAAAAATTTTGAAATAAAAATGTCTATTAAATTTATATAAAAATGGGTTGATATTTTGATACACAATAATATAAAAATCAAGTTATACATAAATATCACATCATACATAGTTGCACTACCGAAAATTCTAACATATTTAAGAATCTGGGTTCAAGTCCCAACTGCGGAATGCTAATTTTTTTAATTTCTTTTTATTTTTATGTATAAGCATCTAATTAAATCAACAACTTTTATAAATTAATTAAATTATTAAAAGGTACATTGCAAATCAACCGATTTCTTAATTAAATTTTGTCCTTTTTCTTACTTGATCCCAATCATCTAATTTAACTCCCCAAGTCATTATAAATAGGCCACGCAAGATGCTCATTTCCACATTTAAAAACAAGATGGCATTCTACAAGACTCTCCTTTTAACATTTATGATCATTTGCATTGCTTCAGGCATCTTTGCAAGTAATAACCTATATATATATATATATATATATATATATATATATATATATATATATATATATATATATATATATATATATATATATATATATATATATATATATATATATATATATATATATATATATATATATATATATATATATATATATATATAAAAACTCAATTTTCATTGTTTCATTTGCATTGTTGTGTTTTTTATAAATGTACTTGAGTCGCAATTGTATTTTTAATAAAAGCCCTTGAATTGTATGATACTATCTAGTATATTAAAAGGCATATGTTTTTGTTTTAAATAAATAATTTTTTTATCATTTGCATTGCCTCAAACATATTTGACGGTAATAATCTATATCTTTATCTTAATTTTTATCGCATCATATTATGTTTTTAATAAAATCACTTGGATTGTTGGATGTTATTAGGTATATTAAAAGGCATATGTTTTGTTTGAGAAATAATCATTTTATGAAATACATGATATTTGAAAAGTTATAAGTACACAATTTCTACATTATATCTAATGGAATTTAAATTATTGTTTCAGGAGAAATTGAATCCGACTCCACAACATGTTTTCCATCGAATTATTGTCCCACAGAGCCAGCACAGTGTAACTTTTTTTGTGTTAAAGTCGCAGGAAAACCTAAAGGTGGCTCATGTAACGGGGGTTTATGTTGTTGCAATTTGGCGGTTGGGAAATTTTAATTTAAAATTATAGTTTTTCCATTTGGTTGAATAAATTTATCTACAAACAGTCTCTAAAATAAGTTGAACAATTAACAATGTAATTTCTTTTAAAATATTTAATTATATAATTTCTACTTAATTGCTCAAATGAAGATTTTATATTTCTTAATACAAAGTTATGGTTAATTATTATATTTACAAATCATTTAATTAATAGTTATGTGAAATTTATAATCAAATTTATAAAAATAATGACTAAAATAACATTACTAACTTATAAAAAATCTACCATTAACTTCAAAAATCAAAATATTTCAAGACGTGATATTTTGTTTTTTTCGTATTGTGAAAATATAATATAAACTTAGTATTTTAATGTATGGAATTTATATTTCATTAAAAGATGTATCAATAAAAATTTTATCCATTTACTGTTTTTTTACCAATATTTAATAATAAAATATGTAATATATGTAAAATATTTTTGTAAATATATTAACTAAAAGATAATATTATGGTTTAAATTAGAAGAAATTATGAAAAAATCATCATAAAGTTATTAAATTTTAATTAATATTTAATTATTTAATTAGTTCATCAGACTGATATTTTCATCCCCATGAACACAATGACAGAACAAAAAAAATTTAGGAGATAGAATTCATTTATAGATGAAATCATTCAAATTTAATAAAAATAATTTCCAAATATATTCTTAATGATTAAATTAATATATATATATATATATATATATATATATATATATATATATATATATAAGCTCTAAACTACTCTACTTTATGGATGATACGCGTTATAGGACTAAAAATTGGTTTGTTAGAAAAACTAATGATTGGATTTTAAACCATGGTTTAGCTTAGGATATTAAATTGGGGAAAATAGTATACATTTTATTAATAAATAACATCTATTATAGGTAAAGTATTAAATAATTATTTATCTTATAGTTTTTTTATTGTTTTTATATTCCGATGTTTATTAATTTGAGCGAAACTCAACTATCTCCGAGTCTATTTATCAAAATAATACTTAAATGCCAATATTGTGATTTATTTTACAAGAAAATCTCAATAAAAACCAAATAATTAAAAAATATCTAGGTTTTTATAAAAAAAAAATATTTAAAACAACTTTGCACTGAAATAATTTTAAAAAAATTTAATAGTAAAAAAATAAAATATTTTAATTAATATTTAATATATATTTATTTGAAGTATTATTAGAATAACTTCGTGGTAAAATTTTTTGTAACAAAAATGTGTAAAAAAATAAATAAAAATTTGTTCTTATGCTGATATTTAGCGATGTGTACATCAATTTACACATAAATATCACATAATCCACAGTAGCACTACCGGCAATTCTAACATTTTCAAGAATTAAAGATCGAATCCCGACTGCGGAATGTATTTTTTTAATTCCTCTTTATGTTTAGTAATATAAAGTCAAAACAAAATAACTAAAAAATATATATGTTATAAAAAATATTAAAACTATTTTTAGAATCATTTTTGGTAAAAAAAATTTGTAACAAAAATGTATAAAAAATGTATATGAAAATTGGTTGTTATGTTGACACACAACAATATAAAAATCAATTTACTCGTAAACATCACATCTTCCACAGTAGCACTACCGGCAGTTCTAACATGTTTAAGAATCCATTTTCGACTCCCGACTCCGAAATGTTATTTTTCTTAAAGATCCCCTTCATATTTAGTAATATAGATATATATTATTAGCGTAAAATAAAGCCAAAACAAAATAATTAAAAAATATTTATATTTTATAAAAAAAGTATTGAAAATATTTTTAGAATAACTTTGTGGTAAACTTTTTTGTAATAAAATGTCTACAAAATTTTTATCAAAATTGGTTGTTATGTTAATTCACAAAAATATAAAAATCAATTTAAACATAAATAGCACATCATACATAGTTGCACTGTCGGCAAGTCTAACATATTTAAGAATCTCAGTTCAAATCCCAACTGCGGAATGCTATTTTTTTTATTCCCTTTTATTTTTATGTATAAGCATCTTATTAAATCAACAACTTTTATAAATTAATTAAATTAGTATTATTATTTGTTCTAATATAACTAAGCATTTATCTAAAAAAAACCTTGAAATATTACTTTTTATATTACGTAATTTACATATACATTATTATAGTAAAATTCAATCAAAACCACTTAATTAAAAAATCTCTAGGTTTGTATAAAAAGTATTTAAAATAACTTTGAACTTAAATACTTAATACAAAATTTCATAGTAAAAATATAAAATATTTTAATTAATATTTTATAAATGTTTATTGAAAGTATTATTAGAATAACTTTGTGGTGAAATTTTTTGTAACAAAATATTGTAAAAAATAAATAAAAATTGGTTCTTATGTTGATATTTAGAAATGTGTATGTAACACCCCGTACATATATGTCTAGAATAATATGTAGTGATGCTATAAATGGTACAAGAAACATACATAAGCGGTAAAGACAAGAATTAAAATCATATACAATTCAAGTTCCCCAACTAAAATGTATACAATCGACTTGTCTTCTACAATACACAGCGGAAGGATAACGTCTGACGAGGTCTTCCTGCCATTTGCCTGTCCATAGTCTTCAAAGCAATCCTTCAAGCAATCAGTTTACTTCTAACCTGTTCCTGAAAAATATTAAGATGAATGGGGTGAGATTACCAAATCTCAGTGAGTTCCCCTATCTTACGGGTTCGCTCAGTTCTACAAGGTGCATACAAGCAAACAGATCCACCATGGATCCGGGGTTTTCCTCACGGTCTGGTACAAACACAAACAAGGATACACCACCATTGGAAGTCCCATAACTATCCAATGAGGCAAATAACAACAAACAGGCTCAATGCCATCACAAACAAGTATGCAGACCCGTACCCATGTACGAGGAATCCAGGAGTAGAATCTGCCCGTCTACCTAGGCTGCCAAACCACACCCTCGGTGAGTTACTCCTGTACATCGCGTCAAGAGACTCGCACAAGACCACCGCACTATGAGTCAGATGAATCCCATGTGAATTACACCTACTTGGCTACACAATCTCATCTGTGATGAGTTACCGCAGTGACTTCCTAAGTGGTGTCACTACCCCATCAATCATGTATATACGCAGGTGGTTATCCAAATGCGAAAGCGCCTTTATGACAGTACAAGCCCACCGGGCGAAAGCCTAGTGATTATCTACGTGACATCACTAGAGGTGAGTCCGAAGTGATGTAGCCTACGTGGCATCACGACCCCACCAAACCAAGCACGCCAATATGTTACATCAAGGTGGGAAACGCCTTTCCAGACCCTCACCTTCATATTGCAATGGTAGCTCAGGTGCATATACATACCGAGCACGCATGTGTGTCACATCAAGGTGGGAAACGCCATTCAAGACCCTCACCTTCACACCGCAACGGTAAATGATGGACTAAGTCCATGAACAGGACTTACCACCTAGTAGCTTAGGGTTACTCCGATTCAAGCACACACACAGTATCAGCCATCACACAGGCAATCACATCCAAGTGTTCAACCGGAACAAGTGGAAACATCAATAATCATGCCACAATATAATCCACACAATTTGTATTTCACAACATACAAGCATATTCAAGGGATTACGGTCATATCATGGTCTTATACAAATAAAACACTTATCGGAATGTTATACAAATCATAAGAGGCCTTCGATTCCGATACGAAGCGAAACTGCACTCATATGGGAGAATTATTAATTCTGTATCAGACTAGTTCGCTACAGCGAACTTCTGTTCGCTACAGCGAACTCAAACAGAAGCTAAACTTCTTCAAATCCAGGTCAGTTCGCTACAGCGAACTCCCAGCGAAGCCCCGATTCGCTACAGCGAAGGAAAGTTCGCTACAGCGAATAAATCAATTCAACTCCCAGGTTTATTCGCTACACCATTCGCTACAGCGAACCATTCGCTACAGCGATTGAAAGTTCGCTGCAGCGAACTCTGCAAAATCAGCAAAATGCAGAAACGCATTTGGGGTCCCCAAGCCCCAAATTCCTACATGCAGCCATTGATGATCGAATAATAAGCCATAGTAAACATGCATACACTCATTTAGGGTAACATTAACCAACCTAATAGTTAGGGTAACATCCTAGTCTAAGTTCAACCCAAGGATCGCATCTTATTGACATAAACTTAAGGCTAAAAGTGCTTATTCCAATATTATGCAACACCTAATCCTATGCCATAATTTATATCTGCATCAAAAGCATGTTATCTAAACAATATCACATAAAGCACTGGAAGACCTTCCCAACGCTTCTGACGGCACTCCGTTTCGAGTTGTAGAACTCAAGTTATGACCGTTTTAGTGAAACATAACTATGCAGTCTGCAGGCATTCGCTGCAGCGAACACAGAGTTCGCTGTAGCGAACCTGACAGTGCAGAACACGAATTTTGAGTTCTAACATCCATTCTTTGCATCCCAATCCATCCCAAATAAAACCCTAACATGTACCAACATACCAGGACATGCAAGAACGTCTAAAGAACACATTTTCTACTAATTGATCAAGCCTGCAACAACAATCATCCAACACTGACACATTCAGGCATGATCTCACTAACCCATTCAACATGTAATTAATCCCCATTCCTACCCAAGTTCTATCTAATGAAACTCACCTGACTTAAATGGAGATTAGAAAGGCAAGCTTGCTGCATCAGAGCTCCCATCATAGCCATAGCTCCTCTTCCATCATCACCAAATCCGTAACACACCCTTAACCACTTCCAGCAATAATGCTCCATGTTCAAACATGTTTTTCTCCATGATCAAGAACATGCAGGAGGCGATCCATATATGCAAATTGTAGAGAAATTCGTAAGCTTTCCAATGGGACCAGAATCAGCTCAAACGGAGTTATGAGAAGAGAGATATTACCTTTTTAGTGGAGGCTGTCCCTTAGGTGCGAAAATGGAGGAAGTGAACATGAATGCTTGAAGCTAGCTCTCTCTTTCTTGCTCTTAAGCCCTTCCAATAAGTGATTATCCCACAAGACATAAATTTATTCCACCAAACATGTCTTAAGGACCATGCAACAAGGTCTTATGTCTAAATTACCCTTTAACTAAGTGGTAATTACAACAATGCCACTTAGTTCATTTCCAACTAACTCCATTAGTTCCATTATGGTTTTTGCACTTAAGAAGGATTACCCTAATGCCACTCTTCATTACTCTACTAATATCGCATAATCATGCTTAGACCAATATGGGATATTACATTCTCCCCCCCCCCCCCCCTTAAATAGAATTTGCCCTCGAATTCCTTCCAATCGCCATGATAACAAGCTTCTCGCATCTTCTACCAACGAGGGGATGAATGTTCCTTACATTCCTCTCTTGGATAAACCTCACGATTTCCATTAAAAGTCATCCCATCCAAGAAACACAACTCCTCTATACACCTGTGTCCAAACACTCTTTACTGGGATCGTAGTCCACACACAACATATCTCTTACGATACTCCACATCAACATACTTCAGAACGATCCTTCCAAGGTTCACAACTTTACTTCTTCACACAAAGTCTTCATAGCTACAATATTCTTGGTAATTCCTCTGGTTGGATATTCCTCGTCCTCAATATTCACCAAGTTCAGCCTTGCTTAACATCTTCCAATGACTTCCTACTCTTGCCCTCGGTTTCTGGAAACACTGCCATTCTAAGAAATCTTACCAAAACTTTCCTTCAATGACGATATCCCAGATTCACTTCCAAACAAATCCTTTATTCAGTCTTAGGCCAAATTACTGCCACTGCAATCCATAAGGGAGTAGAATCCCACAACTACAACCTTAATATCCGACAATTTCCCTTACATTTCCACTGACAACGGTTGAATCCTAACAGCGATCCTACAACCATCACCCAAGTTCTCACGCACGCTCATAAGTGCACAAGACATATCCTCGATGAGTCTTCGTCAAGTAAAATCCTTCACTTAACTTCATCATTCCAATGGCCACGATACTCACAAGTCTGATCATCGACCAGAGGAACATCTGATCACACATCAATCATGAAGCCTCCTCTAAGCCGGTCCGTCAATAATACCTCTCAAGATTTTGGTGGATCAATGAGAGATAGAAACAAATGAAACATTGCTCCATCGAGTTTTCTTAGGAAGATATCTCTATTCCAACAAGAAATCTTTCAAGTAGTCCATCCATACCCACTACATACTTATCTGATCCTGCCTATCCGTTGCGCTACTCTGATGTCTACCAGTTACACACTCCTTGGAATCCTCCGAATCCCCTTTCATTCAGGGTCCACTTAGTTCCATCTTTACACCATACTTAATCTTTAATTATTCTGGATTAGTTCTACTTGAACACAACTTGGTCCACATACTTTGGTTCAAGAACTCCCAAAGCCAAAAACTCTCTCTGATTACAAGTTTTCCTTATCTTACCGACTTCCACATCTTACAGCTGCCACGATAACTCTTCCCAACCATACAACTCCACACTGTTGGTGTGACAATACTTCTAATAACTCACGCGACTTGACTGATGTAATAACCTCTCTCGGTCGCACTTCAATCACATAGTCATCTAATACCTCTTCGTCTCTGAATCTTGACACAAGTCGACTTCTTCGGTTGCATTCTCCAATGCAACATTTATAACTACAAAGGTTTAGTCACAAAACAAGAGATTATACTCTGTGCCTCTACTTTTCGAGTTCGACATTGTCTACGTTACTGAGGATCTACCCATACTCCTCTAGGTATATCCCACATCGAGCTAATCCAAGATACACTTCATCCACTCTGGCAATGTTCACCAAGGTTAGAGATTAGTCACACATTGTGCTGTCCAGGATATGCTGTTCACACATATCTCTTGCCTCGGACACTCACACACAAAGGTTCACCAATCTGACAGATTAAGGAACATGCACGATGTAGAAACCTAAAATTCTCACGTGACGACGACCATCCAAGGTCTCCTCATAAGCGTAGCATTAGAATCTAATCCATCTCATTGTCATTCGCTCGCATAATCCCGAATCATCGAGTGTGACACATGGATTCTTATTCAACCTACCTTATGAGAATTTTGGGTTCGTGTCTCACGAGTACCGAATCAGGATCCTACCTCGAGTTTCAGATCAACCCTGTCTCATATCTGTCGGAAAAGTTGACTCACACATCTCGGGTACGACAACGATACTGTGGCGTCATATCTACCTAATATTACTAACATGGTGGCCCAACTCCGAGGCCATGCTTTCAAGTAACTTACCCAGTAGCGTATAACGATCTCCACTCGTATCTTATCGCCACAATCGAAAATAACTGGACAAGCGTCCCACTAGGGTCATTGCTCCTTAAGACCTTCCAGTCACACTCCTTAGGATGCTCAAACCTAAGAGTGTTGCACGTCCGCTGTTAACTTCCTCTAAACGCAACAAGCTAGACCTGACTTGATAAGAATTCGGTTCATTTCATATACCAGGTGTGTACTCAGTTACACAGGACACACATGAGAGAATCCCCAAGGATAACATCCACCATACCAAAATACCATGGCTACAACGACAATCACAAAAAATGAGATCAGGCCGCCGACGTTGCAGATAACCACTAGTTCAATCCACATAAGTACCTAACACCTAGCGTAGTTCTACGGCTTCACGCTGGTTAGATGAATCACAACTAGTAGTAAACATGGATCACTGCACTCTGCATTTTCATTCATTCAGATGCCTCCTAGCGTAGTTCTAGGACTCACGCATTTCAGAATGAGCATGAAGATGTAGTATCTCCTTCCACCAGAACAGACATCTAGGAAATTTGCCCAATTGGAGGTCACCACTTCAACTTGTTCAATCAACTACCTACTACTTGGGGTACATCAGAACGAGTTGCAGTGTAGCTCCTTATCTATAGAAATACTTCCCAAACCAGATTGACTAAAGATCTAATATCTCTGTCCAAACTCCCATAAGTCTTCCATTCAACCGTTTCTCCATCCATGTCTACTACTAACACCATGATCGAGCAAAAAATTCCTAAGCTGGGCTTATCACAAAATTCCCTTACTTTATTACTACCCAGTCGCTTTGTGAATTGCCCCCACTACCACAAGGATCCAAAGAAGGTTCACTCTATCCAAACGAAATCAGAACTCCCAATCATCTCAAACCTTATTACGACCGTTGGGTTATCCAGGATTCCTCGACCGACACTCCTCTTATGGAGGACAACCTCAACATCCCTTCTACTCAACTAGCTTCTACTACTTCAGCTCGGGTCGTTTCGGATCTTACGCATCCTCGTAGTGGCTCTACCACGATCTTATCTATCGCATATACAGTCAGTGAGCTGGCCAGGCTCAACGAATGAATACTACGATAGTAAAAATCGGGCTAGCAACACATACGTGTGAGGGAGAAAAGAATTGCTATTGATGTCTCATGGCAGGGACAAGGATCGACCTGCTCTAATACCAACTGTAACACCCCGTACATATATGTCTAGAATAATATGTAGTGATGCTATAAATGGTACAAGAAACATACATAAGCGGTAAAGACAAGAATTAAAATCATATACAATTCAAGTTCCCCAACTAAAATGTATACAATCGACCTGTCTTCTACAATACACAGCGGAAGGATAACGTCTGACGAGGTCTTCCTGCCATTTGCCTGTCCATAGTCTTCAAAGCAATCCTTCAAGCAATCAGTTTACTTCTAACCTGTTCCTGAAAAATATTAAGATGAATGGGGTGAGATTACTAAATCTCAGTGAGTTCCCCTATCTTACGGGTTCGCTCAGTTCTACAAGGTGCATACAAGCAAACAGATCCACCATGGATCCGGGGTTTTCCTCACGGTCTGGTACAAACACAAACAAGGATACACCACCATTGGAAGTCCCATAACTATCCAATGAGGCAAATAACAACAAACAGGCTCAATGCCATCACAAACAAGTATGCAGACCCGTACCCATGTACGAGGAATCCAGGAGTAGAATCTGCCCGTCTACCTAGGCTGCCAAACCACACCCTCGGTGAGTTACTCCTGTACATCGCGTCAAGAGACTCGCACAAGACCACCGCACTATGAGTCAGATGAATCCCATGTGAATTACACCTACTTGGCTACACAATCTCATCTGTGATGAGTTACCGCAGTGACTTTCTAAGTGCTGTCACTACCCCATCAATCATGTATATACGCAGGTGGTTATCCAAATGCGAAAGTGCCTTCATGACAGTACAAGCCCACCGGGCGAAAGCCTAGTGATTATCTACGTGACATCACTAGAGGTGAGTCCGAAGTGATGTAGCGTACGTGGCATCACGACCCCACCATACCAAGCACGCCAATATGTTACATCAAGGTGGGAAACGCCTTTCCAGACCCTCACCTTCATATTGCAATGGTAGCTCAGGTGCATATACATACCGAGCACGCATGTGTGTCACATCAAGGTGGGAAACGTCATTCAAGACCCTCACCTTCACACCGCAACGGTAAATGATGGACTAAGTCCATGAACAGGACTTACCACCTAGTAGCTTAGGCTTACTCCGATTCAAGCACACACACAGTATCAGCCATCACACAGGCAATCACATCCAAGTGTTCAACCGGAACAAGTGGAAACATCAATAATCATGCCACAATATAATCCACACAATTTGTATTTCACAACATACAAGCATATTCAAGGGATTACGGTCATATCATGGTCTTATACAAATAAAACACTTATCGGAATGTTATACAAGTCATAAGAGGCCTTCGATTCCGATACGAAGCGAAACTGCACTCATATGGGAGAATTATTAATTCTGTATCAGACTAGTTCGCTACAGGGAACTTCTGTTCGCTACAGCGAACTCAAACAGAAGCTAAACTTCTTCAAATCCAGGTCAGTTCGCTACAGCGAACTCCCAGCGAAGCCCCGATTCGCTACAGCGAAGGAAAGTTCGCTACAGCGAATAAATCAATTCAACTCCCAGGTTTATTCGCTACACCATTCGCTACAGCGAACCATTCGCTACAGCGAATGAAAGTTCGCTGCAGCGAACTCTGCAAAATCAGCAAAATGCAGAAACGCATTTGGGGTCCCCAAGCCCCAAATTCCTACATGCAGCCATTGATGATCGAATAATAAGCCATAGTAAACATGCATACACTCATTTAGGGTAACATTAACCAACCTAATAGTTAGGGTAACATCCTAGTCTAAGTTCAACCCAAGGATCGCATCTTATTGACATAAACTTAAGGCTAAAAGTGCTTATTCCAATATTATGCAACACCTAATCCTATGCCATAATTTATATCTGCATCAAAAGCATGTTATCTAAACAATATCACATAAAGCACTGGAAGACCTTTCCAACGCTTCTGACGACACTCCGTTTCGAGTTGTAGAACTCAAGTTATGACCGTTTTAGTGAAACATAACTATGCAGTCTGCAGGCATTCGCTGCAGCGAACACAGAGTTCGCTGTAGCGAACCTGACAGTGCAGAACACGAATTTTGAGTTCTAACATCCATTCTTTGCATCCCAATCCATCCCAAATCAAACCCTAACATGTACCAACATACCAGGACATGCAAGAACGTCTAAAGAACACATTTTCTACTAATTGATCAAGCCTGCAACAACAATCATCCAACACTGACACATTCAGGCATGATCTCACTAACCCATTCAACATGTAATTAATCCTCATTCCTACCCAAGTTCTATCTAATGGAACTCACCTGACTTAAATGGAGATTAGAAAGGCAAGCTTGCTGCATCAGAGCTCCCATCATAGCCATAGCTCCTCTTCCATCATCACCAAATCCGTAACACACCCTTAACCACTTCCAGCAATAATGCTCCATGTTCAAACATGTTTTTCTCCATGATCAAGAACATGCAGGAGGCGATCCATATATGCAAATTGTAGAGAAATTCGTAAGCTTTCCAATGGGACCAGAATCAGCTCAAATGGAGTTATGAGCAGAGAGATATTACCTTTTTAGTGGAGGTTGTCCCTTAGGTGCGAAAATGGAGGAAGTGAACATGAATGCTTGAAGCTAGCTCTCTCTTTCTTGCTCTTAAGCCCTTCCAATAAGTGATTATCCCACAAGACATAAATTTATTCCACCAAACATGTCTTAAGGACCATGCAACAAGGTCTTATGTCTAAATTACCCTTTAACTAAGTGGTAATTACAACAATGCCACTTAGTTCATTTCCAACTAACTCCATTAGTTCCATTATGGTTTTTGCACTTAAGAAGGATTACCCTAATGCCACTCTTCATTACTCTACTAATATCGCATAATCATGCTTAGACCAATATGGGATATTACAGTGTAAATCAATTTATGCATAAATATCACATGATCCGTATTAGCACGGCCGACAATTCTAACATTTTCAAGAATTCGGGATCGAATCCTGGCTGTGGAATGTATTTTTTTAATTCATCTTAATGTTTAGTAATATAAAGTCAAAACAAAATAACTAAAAAATATATTTTATAAAAAATATTAAAACTATTTTTAGAAAAATTTGTGGCAAAAAATTTTGTAACAAAAATGTATAAAAAATTTATATGAAAATTGGTTGTATTGTTGTTACACATCAAATATAAAAATCAATTTACTCGCAAACACCACATCTTCTAAAGTTGCACCGCCGGCAATTCTAACATGTTGAAGAATCCATTTTCGAATCCCGACTGTGAAATAATATATTTATTAAAGATTCTCTACATATTTAGTAAGATAAATATATATTTTAAGCGTAAAACAAAGCCAAAACAAAATAATTAAAATATATATATATATTATAAAAAATGTATTGAAAATATTTTTAGAATAACTTTGTGGTAAAAAATTTTGAAATAAAAATGTCTATTAAATTTATATAAAAATTGGTTGATATGTTGATACACAACAATATAAAAATCAAGTTATACATAAATATCACATCATACATAGTTGCACTACCGAAAATTCTAACATATTTAAGAATCTGGGTTCAAATCCCAACTGCGGAATGCTAATTTTTTTAATTTCTTTTTATTTTTATGTATAAGCATCTAATTAAATCAACAACTTTTATAAATTAATTAAATTATTAAAAGGTACATTGCAAATCAACCGATTTCTTAATTAAATTTTGTCCTTTTTCTTACTTGATCCCAATCATCTAATTTAACTCCCCAAGTCATTATAAATAGGCCACGCAAGATGCTCATTTCCACATTTAAAAACAAGATGGCATTCTACAAGACTCTCCTATATATATATATATATATATATATATATATATATATATATATATATATATATATATATATATATATATATATATATATATATAAAACTCAATTTTCATTGTTTCATTTGCATTGTTGTGTTTTTTATAAATGTACTTGAGTCGCAATTGTATTTTTAATAAAAGCCCTTGAATTGTATGATACTATCTAGTATATTAAAAGGCATATGTTTTTGTTTTAAATAAATAATTTTTTTATCATTTGCATTGCCTCAAACATATTTGACGGTAATAATCTATATCTTTATCTTAATTTTTATCGCATCATATTATGTTTTTAATAAAATCACTTGGATTGTTGGATGTTATTAGGTATATTAAAAGGCATATGTTTTGTTTGAGAAATAATCATTTTATGAAATACAAGATATTTGAAAAGTTATAAGTACACAATTTCTACATTATATCTAATGGAATTTAAATTATTGTTTTAGGAGAAATTGAATCCGACTCCACAACATGTTTTCCATCGAATTATTGTCCCACAGAGCCAGCACAGTGTAACTTTTTTTGTGTTAAAGTCGCAGGAAAACCTAAAGGTGGCTCATGTAACGGGGGTTTATGTTGTTGCAATTTGGCGGTTGGGAAATTTTAATTTAAAATTATAGTTTTTCCATTTGGTTGAATAAATTTATCTACAAATAGTCTCTAAAATAAGTTGAACAATTAACAATGTAATTTCTTTTAAAATATTTAATTATATAATTTCTACTTAGTTGCTCAAATGAAGATTTTATATTTCTTAATACAAAGTTATGGTTAATTATTATATTTACAAATCATTTAATTAATAGTTATGTGAAATTTATAATCAAATTTATAAAAATAATGACTAAAATAACATTACTAACTTATAGAAAATCTACCATTAACTTCAAAAATCAAAATATTTCAAGACGTGATATTTTGTTTTTCTCGTATTGTGAAAATATAATATAAACTTAGTATTTTAATGTATGGAATTTATATTTCATTAAAAGATGTATCAATAAAAATTTTATCCATTTACTGTTTTTTTACCAATATTTAATAATAAAATATGTAATATATGTAAAATATTTTTGTAAATATATTAACTAAAAGATAATATTATGGTTTAAATTAGAAGAAATTATGAAAAAATCATCATAAAATTATTAAATTTTAATTAATATTTAATTATTTAATTAGTTCATCAGACTGATATTTTCATCCCCATGAGCACAATGACAGAACAAAAAAAATTTAGGAGATAGAATTCATTTATAGATGAAATCATTCAAATTTAATAAAAATAATTTCCAAATATATTCTTAATGATTAAATTAATATATATATATATATATATATATATATATATATATATATATATATATATATATATATATATATATTTTAGCTCTAAACTACTCTACTTTATGGATGATACGCGTTATAGGACTAAAAATTGGTTTGTTAGAAAAACTAATGATTGGATTTTAAACCACGGTTTAGCTTAGGATATTAAATTGGGGAAAATAGTATACATTTTATTAATAAATAACATCTATTATAGGTAAAGTATTAAATAATTATTTATCTTATAGTTTTTTTTATTGTTTTTATATTCCGATGTTTATTAATTTGAGCGAAACTCAAGTATCTCCGAGTCTATTTATCAAAATAATACTTAAATGCCAATATTGTGATTTATTTTACAAGAAAATCTCAATAAAAACCAAATAATTAAAAAATATCTAGGTTTTTATAAAAAAAATATTTAAAACAACTTTGCACTGAAATAATTTTAAAAAAATTTAATAGTAAAAAAATAAAATATTTTAATTAATATTTAATATATATTTATTTGAAGTATTATTAGAATAACTTCGTGGTAAAAATTTTTGTAACAAAAATGTGTAAAAAAATAAATAAAAATTTGTTCTTATGCTAATATTTAGCGATGTGTACATCAATTTACACATAAATATCACATAATCCACAGTAGCACTACCGGCAATTCTAACATTTTCAAGAATTAAAAATCGAATCCCGACTGCGGAATGTATTTTTTTAATTCCTCTTTATGTTTAGTAATATAAAGTCAAAACAAAATAACTAAAAAATATATATGTTATAAAAAATATTAAAACTATTTTTAGAATCATTTTTGGTAAAAAAAATTTGTAACAAAAATGTATAAAAAATGTATATGAAAATTGGTTGTTATGTTGACACACAACAATATAAAAATCAATTTACTCGTAAACATCACATCTTCCACAGTAGCACTACCGGCAGTTCTAACATGTTTAAGAATCCATTTTCGACTCCCGACTCCGAAATGTTAATTTTCTTAAAGATCCCCTTCATATTTAGTAATATAGATATATATTATTAGCGTAAAATAAAGCCAAAACAAAATAATTAAAAAATATATATATTTTATAAAAAAAGTATTGAAAATATTTTTAGGATAACTTTGTGGTAAACTTTTTTGTAACAAAATGTCTACAAAATTTTTATCAAAATTGGTTGTTATGTTAATTCACAAAAATATAAAAATCAATTTAAACATAAATAGCACATCATACATAGTTGCACTGTCGGCAAGTCTAACATATTTAAGAATCTCAGTTCAAATCCCAACTGCGGAATGCTATTTTTTTTTATTCCCTTTTATTTTTATGTATAAGCATCTTATTAAATCAACAACTTTTATAAATTAATTAAATTAGTATTATTATTTGTTCTAATATAACTAAGCATTTATCTAAAAAAACCTTGAAATATTACTTTTTATATTACGTAATTTACATATACATTATTATAGTAAAATTCAATCAAAACCACTTAATTAAAAAATCTCTAGGTTTGTATAAAAAGTATTTAAAATAACTTTGCACTTAAATACTTAATACAAAATTTCATAGTAAAAATATAAAATATTTTAATTAATATTTTATAAATGTTTATTGAAAGTATTATTAGAATAACTTTGTGGTGAAATTTTTTGTAACAAAATATTGTAAAAAATAAATAAAAATTGGTTCTTATGTTGATATTTAGCAATGTGTAAATCAATTTATGCATAAATATCATATGATCCGTATTAGCACGGCCGACAATTCTAACATTTTCAAGAATTCGGGATCGAATCCTGGCTGTGGAATGTATTTTTTTAATTCATCTTAATGTTTAGTAATATAAAGTCAAAACAAAATAACTAAAAAATATATTTTATAAAAAATATTAAAACTATTTTTAGAATAATTTGTGGCAAAAAATTTTGTAACAAAAATGTATAAAAAATTTATATGAAAATTGGTTGTATTGTTGTTACACATCAAATATAAAAATCAATTTACTCGCAAACACCACATCTTTTGGAGTTGCACCGCCGGCAATTCTAACATGTTGAAGAATCCATTTTCGAATGCCGACTGTGAAATAATATATTTATTAAAGATTCTCTACATATTTAGTAAGATAAATATATATTTTAAGCGTAAAACAAAGCCAAAACAAAATAATTAGAATATATATATATATATTATAAAAAATGTATTGAAAATATTTTTAGAATAACTTTGTGGTAAAAAATTTTGAAATAAAAATGTCTATTAAATTTATATAAAAATTGGTTGATATGTTGATACACAACAATATAAAAATCAAGTTATACATAAATATCACATCATACATAGTTGCACTACCGAAAATTCTAACATATTTAAGAATCTGGGTTCAAATCCCAACTGCGGAATGCTAATTTTTTTAATTTCTTTTTATTTTTATGTATAAGCATCTAATTAAATCAACAACTTTTATAAATTAATTAAATTATTAAAAGGTACATTACAAGTCAACCGATTTCTTAATTAAATTTTGTCCTTTTTCTTACTTGATCCCAATCATCTAATTTAACTCCCCAAGTCATTATAAATAGGCCACGCAAGATGCTCATTTCCACATTTAAAAACAAGATGGCATTCTACAAGACTCTCCTTTTAACATTTATGATCATTTGCATTGCTTCAGGCATCTTTGCAAGTAATAACCTATATATATATATATATATATATATATATATATATATATATATATATATATATATATATATATATATATATATATATATATATATAACTCAATTTTCATTGTTTCATTTGCATTGTTGTGTTTTTTATAAATGTACTTGAGTCGCAATTGTATTTTTAATAAAAGCCCTTGAATTGTATGATACTATCTAGTATATTAAAAGGCATATGTTTTTGTTTTAAATAAATAATTTTTTTATCATTTGCATTGCCTCAAACATATTTGACGGTAATAATCTATATCTTTATCTTAATTTTTATCGCATCATATTATGTTTTTAATAAAATCACTTGGATTGTTGGATGTTATTAGGTATATTAAAAGGCATATGTTTTGTTTGAGAAATAATCATTTTATGAAATACAAGATATTTGAAAAGTTATAAGTACACAATTTCTACATTATATCTAATGGAATTTAAATTATTGTTTCAGGAGAAATTGAATCCGACTCCACAACATGTTTTCCATCGAATTATTGTCCCACAGAGCCAGCACAGTGTAACTTTTTTTGTGTTAAAGTCGCAGGAAAACCTAAAGGTGGCTCATGTAACGGGGGTTTATGTTGTTGCAATTTGGCGGTTGGGAAATTTTAATTTAAAATTATAGTTTTTCCATTTGGTTGAATAAATTTATCTACAAACAGTCTCTAAAATAAGTTGAACAATTAACAATGTAATTTCTTTTAAAATATTTAATTATATAATTTCTACTTAATTGCTCAAATGAAGATTTTATATTTCTTAATACAAAGTTATGGTTAATTATTATATTTACAAATCATTTAATTAATAGTTATGTGAAATTTATAATCAAATTTATAAAAATAATGACTAAAATAACATTACTAACTTATAAAAAATCTACCATTAACTTCAAAAATCAAAATATTTCAAGACGTGATATTTTGTTTTTCTCGTATTGTGAAAATATAATATAAACTTAGTATTTTAATGTATGGAATTTATATTTCATTAAAAGATGCATCAATAAAATTTTTATCCATTTACTGTTTTTTTACCAATATTTAATAATAAAATATGTAATATATGTAAAATATTTTTGTAAATATATTAACTAAAAGATAATATTATGGTTTAAATTAGAAGAAATTATGAAAAAATCATCATAAAATTATTAAATTTTAATTAATATTTAATTATTTAATTAGTTCATCAGACTGATATTTTCATCCCCATGAACACAATGACAGAACAAAAAAAATTTAGGAGATAGAATTCATTTATAGATGAAATCATTCAAATTTAATAAAAATAATTTCCAAATATATTCTTAATGATTAAATTAATATATATATATATATATATATATATATATATATATATATATATATATATATATATATATATATATATATATATATATATATTAGCTCTAAACTACTCTACTTTATGGATGATACGCGTTATAGGACTAAAAATTGGTTTGTTAGAAAAACTAATGATTGGATTTTAAACCACGGTTTAGCTTAGGATATTAAATTGGGGAAAATAGTATACATTTTATTAATAAATAACATCTATTATAGGTAAAGTATTAAATAATTATTTATCTTATAGTTTTTTTTATTGTTTTTATATTCCGATGTTTATTAATTTGAGCGAAACTCAAGTATCTCCGAGTCTATTTATCAAAATAATACTTAAATGCCAATATTGTGATTTATTTTACAAGAAAATCTCAATAAAAACCACATAATTAAAAAATATCTAGGTTTTTATAAAAAAAAATATTTAAAACAACTTTGCACTGAAATAATTTTAAAAAAATTTAATAGTAAAAAAATAAAATATTTTAGTTAATATTTAATATATATTTATTTGAAGTATTATTAGAATAACTTCGTGGTAAAAATTTTTGTAACAAAAATGTGTAAAAAAATAAATAAAAATTTGTTCTTATGCTGATATTTAGCGATGTGTAAATCAATTTACACATAAATATCACATAATCCACAGTAGCACTACCGGCAATTCTAACATTTTCAAGAATTAAAGATCGAATCCCGACTGCGGAATGTATTTTTTTAATTCCTCTTTATGTTTAGTAATATAAAGTCAAAACAAAATAACTAAAAAATATATATGTTATAAAAAATATTAAAACTATTTTTAGAATCATTTTTGGTAAAAAAAAATTGTAACAAAAATGTATATGAAAATTGGTTGTTATGTTGACACACAACAATATAAAAATCAATTTACTCGTAAACATCACATCTTCCACAGTAGCACTACCGGCAGTTCTAACATGTTTAAGAATCCATTTTCGACTCCCGACTCCGAAATGTTATTTTTCTTAAAGATCCCCTTCATATTTTGTAATATTGTAATACCTCGATTCTTTGACACTGATAATTATCATCTAATTGGTTAAATGATAGTTAGTGGACATATTGATCTTATTCCATATTAATCTAAAAAGCATTACTAAGAGAGTAAGTGGATTAGTTAGAACCCAACAAGGTGGCATCTTGGTAATTATAGCTTAGTTAGAGGGCATAATGGACATTTGTTTCTAGTTGCATGGGAACATAAGGGCATGTTTGGTGGTAGAGTCATACAAGCCAAATTTATGAAGGAAAGAGAGAGATAGAGCTTATGAGCAAAAGGGGAAAGAAGCTCATATCTCCATTTTCGCACACCATGGACAGCACCCACAAAACAGGTCATAACTCCTTGCTCATAACTCCGATTGTATCGATTCTGGTCCCATTGGAAAGCTAACGAAATTCTCTTCAATTTGCATATAAGGTTCATGTTTATAGCTTCTGTTTTGAAGGAGAAAAACGAGTTTGAAGTTGGAACATGCATGCTGATTGTGTGTTAAAGAGTGGATACGGGTTTGATGGAGATGAAGTGAAACTCTGGCTATGGTGAGGGTTCAGTGGCTGCATGATCATCCTCTCAACCTCCTTTTTAGCAGGGAGAGTCCTTAGCTAGATACCTTGGGGAATTTGTATGCAAGGGTTTATGTTGGGAATTGGGGTTTGAGTGATAATCCATATTGCATGTGATCAATTTGCTAAATTGATGAGTATATGTTGCATGTTGATGATTATGAATACATGTGTGATATAAAAATTGTTGGGACTGTATTGGTAGTGCAGGGGATTCATTATAGAGCATTTGGGACTGTTATAGAACCCTTAAAATGCAGAAAATTGATTCTGCTTCAGGGTAATCGGTTACTGGCATTTGGGTAACCGATTACTCTGTGTAAATTTGCGTTTCTGGGCATTTTTCATGCCAGTAACCGGTTACTGGATTATGGGTAACCGGTTACCCTGGGCAAAAGTGCAAAAATTAGCAAACTTAAGAAATCCGTAACTTTTGCGTCGTAAGTCTGTTTCGCGCAAACTTTATATCGTTGGAAAGCTAGCGACGTGTACTTTCTAATTAAATTGGTCCCCAAACCAGAATAATAACTTATCACGAGAATTTTTGTCTTTCCGATTGTTATTAATTATTATATCATGCATTAAGTAGAATGTTTATTTCTATTACGAATATTATATCCATGTTGGAGATGATATGCAACTATGTGATGTGCATGAAATCCTGTTGACATTGTCGTTTTGGTTAAACGATCGACTTTGATTGTATTGTGTGATTGACGCTTGTTATGCGTGTGGTATGCTAGAATCGAAGTGGGCCAATACCAGGTGGTAAGGCACCATTGTGTATTGACTAGTTTCCAAAGATACCATTGCGATGTACCTGCGGGGTCTTTCAGGGCGTTTCCCAAAGGCGTGATACATTGGCGTTCTTGGTATGATTTACACACCTGAGCTATCATTGCGATGTACCTGCGGGGTCTTTCAGGGCGTTTCCCAAAGGCGTGATACATCGCCGTGCTTGGTATGATGGAGTTGTGATGCCAATTAGGCGATATCACATGGATAACTCACCTATAGTGGTGCCACGTAGGCTACACCACTAGGCTCCTAACCGGATGGGCTCGTACAGTCAATTAGGCGTATTCGCACTTGTGGATACCATATTGCGTATGGATGATGATGAGGCCGTGACGCCGTGTAGGCAACGTCACCGCTATAACTCGTAACGGATGGAATGCCACATAGGATCTATCTGTTTCATCTAGCGATGGGTCTTGTGCGAGTCTTCTTGACGACAGGTACTTGGTTACTCTCCGAGGTGTGTGTGCAGCCTTGGTAGTTGGTTGTTACCATTTCTGGATTCCCCGTACATGGGTATGGGTCTGCATATGTGTTTGTTGTACTATCTGTGTACTTGTGATACAATGACTCCTATGGTGGACGATTCATGTGTTTGCTCCGTACTTGTACCGGATGTGAGGATAAACCCCGAATCGATGGTGGATTCGGTTTTGTTGATGCATGTACCCTGTAGAACCGAGTGGACCCATAGGATAGGAGGACTCACTGAGATTTAGTAATCTCACCCCAATCAACTTATATTTTTTTCAGGTGCAGTTTAGTAGCGTTTGACAGATAGCAGGTTCGGATTGACGGCTTAAAGTGGTGACGGCTGGGAGACCTCGTCAGATCTCATTTTCCGCTGTGCAGATCCATTGAAGACACATGTGTTGTAATTCTTAGTAGAATTTCATGTTGTATTTTATATGGATCTCTCTATATCTATAGCTTTTGTATGTACTCAATATCAATTTTAACGTTTCATGCATAATATACTAGTCAGTTATGTATGGGGTGTTACAGTTGGTATCAGAGCAGGTCAATTCTCGGCCGAGCCATGAGACATCACTAGAAATTCCTTTCTCCTCACATGTGTGCGTTGCTAGCCTGATTTTACTAGTATCTCATTCAGTCATTGAACTTGATCAACTCATCGACTGAGTGTGGGACGGTAGAATTACGGCAGAGCCGCCACGAGGACTCGTAAACCTGTAAGTGTTGTGAACCCAAGTAGTTGGAGTGGGATGAGTAATGGATTGTTTGGACGACGTAAGTGGAGAGTATTGGAGTCGTCGAGTTTAAGGAGAGCGGTTGACGTGATGTAGTGATACCCGGACTATCAAGGTGTGGATCGAGACAACTAGAACTCACAGGATCTTGATTGGACGGAGTGAAACTTTCTCTAAGTCTTGGTAATAGCAAGGGAAATCCAGTAAGGATTGAGATAGGGCCTTGTAAGTGAGATTCTCCGAAGGTGTTGAGCTGGGATTTATTAGGATTCAGTACTGATGATGCTGCCAGTGTTAGGTGTGGCTGGTGAGCTGATAGGACAGAATAACCTTTGGAAGCGCGAATAGAGGAGTCAGACCTTTCTGATTACGCTGGCATGGACAGTAATTGGATGGACGGAGTATTGGATCCTGATTCAACTTGGTGTATCTTAGACGAAAGTGGTTACCTAGTAAAGGTTGGTGGAATGTACGAGTGTGGTAACTTACGATTGGGCGAGGCTTGAATACCCAGTCGATAGAAGAGGATGTTTATTTCTGTTCTTATCATTTTATATTTAAGTTCTAGAACTACGCTAGATGGAATATGAAATGATGTAGAAGCGTGAAATGCAGTAACCTAAGTTCTTGTTAGTTGTTGTTCGTCTGACCCCGAGTGAAGCCATAGAACTACGCTTGGCATTGGGCGTTCAGGCGAGAAAGAACTAAGATCTATCCAGAACGTCAGTAGGATGATCGCAGTTATGTTGGTTGTTAGGAACCATAGTATTCCTATTTGAACTGAATTATCCTTGGAATCTCATGCAAGCGTGGGACGAGTGGGTACGTGCACGGCATGGTAATCCGAAGTTGAACATCAAATCTCCGTGTTTGGCGTTTGGCTTTCCGAGTGAGTAAACCTTGATGTGTAACACTCTCAGGTTTTAGCATCCTGAGGAGTGTGGTTCGAAGGACTTGAGGAACGAAGAACCTATTGGAGGTCTGTTCAGACACTTGTCAGTTGCGACTATAGGATACACGTGGGGATCATTATACGCCACTGAGGTAGGTTACCTGGATACATGGCCTCGGAGTTGGACCACCATGTTGGTACTACTAGACGGGTATAATGCCACAGTATCGCTATCGTGCACGAGATGCGTGAGTCATCCTTTTTCCGACATGTGTGGGACAAAGGTGATCTGAAGCTCAAGGTGGAATTCTGATTTGGCACTCGTGAGACACAGATCCAGACTCTCATAAGGTATGTGGGATAAGGATCCATACATCGCACTCGATAGTAGAGGAATAACTAGACAGGCGATGATGTGATGGATCAAGACCTAATACTATACTTATGGAGACTCTGAGTGATCGTGATCGCGTGAGTTAGTATCCGATTGTACCTTGGGGATGTTCTCGTTTCGTGAAGTGTTAAGTTGGAAATCTTGCATGAGTGTATAGAGTGAGACTCATGTGCGGTCATGATATCCTGGTCAGCATAGTGAGTGGATATCATGTACCATTGGCGACCGGTGATGAAATATGCAAGTTGTATCTTGGATCGGCTCGATGTGTGATGTGTCCGGTAAGGTATTGCAAGATACTCTGAGTAAAGAAATGTGAATCTTGGTAAAGCATAGACATTTTTGGTGTGAGAACTTCTAAGGAGTCTATAAGAGAGATGTTTCAAGTGCAAAGTGCAATTTCTTGCATTGTGGCTACACTCTAACTGTTAGAAGCACCGCAATGAAGGATGCAGCCGCCGAGGAAGTCAGTTTAGGTCAGAGGTGGAACAGACATTAGATGACTGTGTGAATAGAGTGTGGCTATGGGTGGATTGTTATATATGTATGTCGCACGAGTTATCAGAGGTGATACTACGCTAAGAGAATGAAGGTGTATGGTTGGGTTGAAGTTGTGTAAAACTGCTAGAGTTATCATGAGCTGCAGTACATCGTGAAGGGTTCGAAATACCGGTTGAGAAACAAGATTTGTGGGAATGACAAACATAGCAGATGTACGCTGTAGAAATCAGTGACAAGGACGAACCTCTAAGCCAGTGAATTTTTGGGTTTCAATGTCCTAAGATAGAAACGTGTACCTAAGTTGTGGTAGATGAACTATATGGAATGGCAGAGTAAGTAGAAGCTTGATTCTGGAGAGTATGCAACTTTGACGAGTAGTAGTTGATGATGGATGTATATGGAGACCTGGAACGTGTTGTAATTGGACAACTGTGGATAAGGAATTATTGTGTATTAAAGGAAACTAAGTGAATTATGGATATAACGTGACTCAGAGGATTTCAAGTTGTGTGACTTGTTGGAATCAGAGTAGCGCAACGGATCAAGGAAGAATCAGATAAGTCTGAGGTAGGAACGAACAGACTATTTGTAGGATTTTATGTTGGGATGAAAGTATCTTCCTAAGGGAAATTGTCGGAGCAGCGTTTTGTTCGTTCTAGTTTCTCAAGGATCACCATAACTCGAGAGGTGTTGACAATGGACCAGCATGGGAATACATTTTATGGATGGCATGCGGTCCGATGTTCGTAGGTCATCAGTTTAGCTTGCAAGTCACAAGGGTTGGACTGAGTATCAGACCGTCGAAATGCTGAAGACTAGAGAGGATATTCAGTTGGCGCAAGTTCTTTGTGGTTATGCCTTGTGTACTATGATTGTACAGGAAGACTGGTACAATGGTTACAGGTCAGTTGTTGAATTTTGTGTCTTATCAGTAGAATCTTGTTCGAGGTTGTCGAATGTCAAGGCGATAGTTGCAAGACGATTACACCTTCGTGGTTTACAGTGACAGTTGATATGTCTAAACTGGAGTAAGGGTTAAAGTTTTGGAGATTCAGTGTAGAGCAGTGAAGGTCAAGGACCCTGGAAGGATCTTTCCCCAGATATGTCAAGACGAAGTATCTGGATAGACGTGTTGCTTGAGAGTTAAGGTTCTAATTATGCATAGTGGAATGCAAGTGTTGGCAGATTATGTTTCCTCATATCGAATGATCCTCAGATAGAGTAGTGAGATTATCTAAGGACGAAGGTGAGTAACATTCTTTCCCTTGATTGGATAGATGAAGGGTTTGTTTTCGTGGTGATCGAAAAGAATTCGAGGACGAATTCTATTTAAGGGGGGGAGAATGTAATACCTCAATTCTTTGACACTGATAATTATCATCTAATTGGTTAAATGATAGTTAGTGGACATATTGATCTTATTCCATATTAATCTAAGAAGCATTACTAAGAGAGTAAGTGGATTAGTTAGAACCCAACAAGGTGGCATCTTGGTAATTATAGCTTAGTTAGAGGGCATAATGGACATTTGTTTCTATTTGCATGGGAACATAAGGGCATGTTTGGTGGTAGAGTCATACAAGCCATATTTATGAAGGAAAGAGAGAGATAGAGCTTATGAGCAAAAGGGGAAAGAAACTCATATCTCCATTTTCGCACACCATGGACAGCACCCACAAAACAGGTCATAACTCCTTGCTCATAACTCCGATTGTATCGATTCTGGTCCCATTGGAAAGCTAACGAAATTCTCTTCAATTTGCATATAAGGTTCATGTTTATAGCTTCTGTTTTGAAGGAGAAAAACGAGTTTGAAGTTGGGACATGCATGCTGATTGTGTGTTAAAGAGTGGATACGGGTTTGATGGAGATGAAGTGAAACTCTGGCTATGGTGAGGGTTCAGTGGCTGCATGATCATCCTCTCAACCTCCTTTTTAGCAAGGTGAGTCCTTAGTTAGATACCTTGGGGAATTTGTATGCAAGGGTTTATGTTGGGAATTGGGGTTTGAGTGATAATCCATATTGCATGTGATCAACTTGCTAAATTGATGAGTATATGTTGCATGTTGATGATTATGAATACATGTGTGATATAAAAATTGTTGGGACTGTATTGGTAGTGCAGGGGATTCATTATAGAGCATTTGGGACTGTTATAAAACGCTTAAAATGCAGAAAATTGATTCTGCTTCATGGTAATCGGTTACTGGCATTTGGGTAACCGATTACTCTGTGTAAATTTGGGTTTCTGGGCATTTTTCATGCCAGTAACCGGTTACTGGATTCTGGGTAACCGGTTACCCTGGGCAAAAGTGCAAAAATCAGCAAACTTAAGAAATCCGTAACTTTTGCGTCGTAAGTCCGTTTCGCGCAAACTTTATATCGTTGGAAAGCTAGCGACGTGTACTTTCTAATTAAATTGGTCCCCAAACCAGAATAATAACTTATCACGAGAATTTTTGTCTTTCCGATTGTTATTAATTATTATATCATGCATTAAGTAGAATGTTTATTTCTATTACGAATATTATATCCATGTTGGAGATGATATGCAACTATGTGATGTGCATGAAATCCTGTTGACACCGTCGTTTTGGTTAAACGATCGACTTTGATTGTATTGTGTGATTGACGCTTGTAAACGATTCTCTACATATTTAGTAAGATAAATATATATTTTAAGCGTAAAACAAAGCCCAAACAAAATAATTAAAATATATATATATATATATATATATATATATATATATATATATATATATTATAAAAAATGTATTGAAAATATTTTTAGAATAACTTTGTGGTAAAAAATTTTGAAATAAAAATGCCTATTAAATTTATATAAAAATTAGTTGATATGTTGATACACAACAATATAAAAATCAAGTTATACATAAATATCACATGATACATAGTTGCACTACCGAAAATTCTAACATATTTAAGAATCTGGGTTCAAATCCCAACTGCGGAATGCTAATTTTTTTAATTTCTTTTTATTTTTATGTATAAGCATCTAATTAAATCAACAACTTTTATAAATTAATTAAATTATTAAAAGGTACATTGCAAATCAACCGATTTCTTAATTAAATTTTGTCCTTTTTCTTACTTGATCCCAATCATCTAATTTAACTCCCCAAGTCATTATAAATAGGCCACGCAAGATGCTCATTTCCACATTTAAAAACAAGATGGCATTCTACAAGACTCTCCTTTTAACATTTATGATCATTTGCATTGCTTCAGGCTTCTTTGTAAGTAATAACCTATATATATATATATATATATATATATATATATATATATATATATATATATATATATATATATATATATATATATATATATATATATATATAACTCAATTTTCATTGTTTCATTTGCATTGTTGTGTTTTTTATAAATGTACTTGAGTCGCAATTATATTTTTAATAAAAGCCCTTGAATTGTATGATACTATCTAGTATATTAAAAGGCATATGTTTTTGTTTTAAATAAATAATTTTTTTATCATTTGCATTGCCTCAAACATATTTGACGGTAATAATCTATATCTTTATCTTAATTTTTATCGCATCATATTATGTTTTTAATAAAATCACTTCGATTGTTGGATGCTATTAGGTATATTAAAAGGCATATGTTTTGTTTGAGAAATAATCATTTTATGAAATACAAGATATTTGAAAAGTTATAAGTACACAATTTCTACATTATATCTAATGGAATTTAAATTATTGTTTCGGGAGAAATTGAATCCGACTCCACAACATGTTTTCCATCGAATTATTGTCCCACAGAGCCAGCACAGTGTAACTTTTTTTGTGTTAAAGTCGCAGGAAAGCCTAAAGGTGGCTCATGTAACGGGGGTTTATGTTGTTGCAATTTGGCGGTTGGGAAATTTTAATTTAAAATTATAGTTTTTCCATTTGGTTGAATAAATTTATCTACAAACAGTCTATAAAATAAGTTGAACAATTAACAATGTAATTTCTTTTAAAATATTTAATTATATAATTTCTACTTAATTGCTCAAATGAAGATTTTATATTTCTTAATACAATGTTATGGTTAATTATTATATTTACAAATCATTTAATTAATAGTTACCTGAAATTTATAATCAAATTTATAAAAATAATGACTAAAATAACATTATTAACTTATAAAAAATCTACCATTAACTTCAAAAATCAAAATATTTCAAGACGTGATATTTTGTTTTTCTCGTATTGTGAAAATATAATATAAACTTAGTATTTTAATGTATGGAATTTATATTTCATTAAAAGATGTATCAATAAAATTTTTATCCAGTAACTGTTTTTTTACCAATATTTAATAATAAAATATGTAATATATGTACAATATTTTTGTAAATATATTAACTAAAAGATAATATTATGGTTTAAATTAGAAGAAATTATGAAAAAATCATCATAAAATAATTAAATTTTAATTAATATTTAATTATTTATTTAGTTCATTAGACTGATATTCTCATCCCCATGAACACAATTACAGAACAAAAAAAATTTAGGAGATAGAATTCATTTATAGATGAAATCATTCAAATTTAATAAAAGTAATTTCTAAATGTATTCTTAATGATTATATTAATATATATATTTTAGTTCTAAACTACTCTACTTTATGGATGATACGCGTTATAGGACTAAAAATTGGTTTGTTAAAAAAACTAATGATTGGATTTTAAACCACGGTTTAGCTTAGGATATTAAATTGGGGAAAATAGTATACATTTTATTAATAAATAACATCTATTATAGGTAAAGTATTAAATAATTATTTATCTTATAGTTTTTTTTATTATTTTTTTGTTCCGATGTTTACTAATTTGAGCAAAACTCAAGTATCTCCGAGTCTATTTATCAAAATAATACTTAAATGCCAATATTGTGATTTATTTTACAAGAAAATCTCAATAAAAACCACATAATTAAAAAATATCTAGGTTTTTATAAAAAAATATTTAAAACAACATTGCACTGAAATAATTTTTAAAAAATTTAATATTAAAAAAATAAAATATTTTAATTAATATTTAATAAATATTTATTTGAAGTATTATTAGAATAACTTCGTGGTAAAATTTTTTGTAACAAAAATGTGTAAAAAAATAAGTAAAAATTTGTTCTTATGTTGATATTTGCGATGTGTAAATCAATTTACACATAAATATCACATAATCCACAGTAGCACTACCGGCAATTCTAACATTTTCAAGAATTTAGGATCGAATCCCGACTGCGGAATGTATTTTTTTAATTCCTCTTTATGTTTAGTAATATAAAGTCAAAACAAAATAACTAAAATATATATTTGTTATAAAAAATATTAAAACTATTTTTAGAATCATTTTTGGTAAAAAAATTTGTAACAAAAATGTATATGAAAATTGGTTGTTATGTTGACACACAACAATATAAAAATCAATTTACTCGTAAACATCACATCTTCCATAGTAGCACTACCGACAGTTCTAACATGTTTAAGAATCCATTTTTGACTCCCGGCTGCGAAATGCTATTTTTCTTAAAGATCCCCTTCATATTTAGTAATATAGATATATATTATTAGCGTAAAATAAAGCCAAAACAAAATAATTAAAATATATATATATATATATATATATATATATATATATATTTTATAAAAAAAGTATTGAAAATATTTTTAGAATAACTTTGTGGTAAACTTTTTTTGTAATATCCCGATCCTTCGACACCGATAATTATCATTTAAATGAGTAAATGGTAATTAGAGAGAAAGCATTGGTCTTATTCTCTATTAATCTAAAGAATGATTAATAACAAGAATTAGTGGATTAGTTAGAATCCAACTAAGTGGCATATTGGTAATTACCACTTAGTTGGAGGGCATTATGGATATTTAACTCTATTGCATGGACATAAGGCCTTGTTTGGGTGCATGCTATTCATTTTTGTTTCACAATTCAGAATTTGGAGCAAGAGAGAAAGGAGGAAGTTATGTTCATCAATTCCATTTTCGCACCTTGGGTACAGCCTCCACTAAATCAGGTATATCTCTCAACTCGTAACTCCGATCGTAACGATTCTGGTCTCATTGGAAAGCTAACGAATTTCTCTTCGATTTTCACCTATGGTTCGCATTTATAGCTTCTGTTTTGTAGGAGAAAAACGAGTTTGAAGTTGGGACATGCATGCTGAATGTGATGAAGAATGGGCTACGGGTTTGATGAGTTTGGAGTTGGAGTTTTGATCAAGATAGGAACTCAATTGTAGCATGTTCATCATCTAAAGCTCTATTAATCCAATGTGAGTCTTTAGATAGCAACTTGGGTAGAAATTGGGAAATTGTATGTTATGGGGCTAGGGTGAGATACACTTGATGCATGATATATGTTCTTTGCTGATTAAACTATATTGCATGTTGATAGTGTGCTTGTGTTCCATGTTGTTTCTACTAATAATCGATAATGCACTCTTTTGGAATGATATTGGGATGTTAGAAGTGTTTGGATTAAAGTTAGAATGGATTTAGAACCCTTAAAATGCTGAAAAACACATTCTGATGCAGAGTAACCGGTTACGGGTCTTTGGGTAACCGATTACGCTGTTAAAAATGCAATTCTGGGCTGTTTTAGAGCCAGTAATCGGTTACTGGACTCTGGGTAATCGGATACCCTGGGCGCAGGGGGGAAAAATTAGCAAACTTCGGAAATTCGTAACTTTCGGCTCGGGTATCGGAATTACGCAAACTTTATATCGTTGGAAGCTAGCGACGTGTACTTTCTAATTAAATTGGTCCCCAAATCAGAATGTGTGATTTAATAATATTGGAACCCTACTTAGTGAACCTCGTCGGGCGAGATTTTACATTACTAATTCCCCCGAGAGCAGTTCTGTTCCGAATAGAGAACCGAACGCCTCCTTAGTCGTGTGAGACTTGTTTAAATTATAATTGAACATGTTAATGATGTTAATGATCATGGATGTGTTGATTCTCAATATGCGGATCATTAATTAATGCATTATATTGATATGCTTTATGATGATCATATTTTGTTTATCCGTCCGTTCGATTGACGTTCGGAGATGGTTGTTTGTTTGTGGTGTAACACCCCATACATAATTGACTACTATATTATGCATGAAATGTTAAATATGATACTGAGTACATACAAAAGCTTAGATATAGAAAGATCCATATTACAATACAACATGAAATTCTAGTAAGAATTACAAAACATTTGTCTTCAATGGATCTGCACAGCGAAAAAAGAGATCTGACGAGGTCTCCGAGCCATCACCACTTCCAAGACTTCAGTCCAAACCTGCTACTGACCAAATGCTACTAAACCGTACCTGAAAAAAAATATAAGTTGATTGGGGTGAGATTACTAAATCTCAGTGAGTTCCCCTATCTTATGGGTTCGCTCAGTTCTACAAGGTTCATGCAATCAAACGAATTCACCGAGAATCCGGGTTTTCCTCACGGCTAGGTACAAGTACAAACAAGGGTACACCGTCAATGGAAGTCCCATAACTATCCAATGAGGCAAAAACAACAAACAGGCTCAACGCCATCGCAAACAAGTATGCAGACCCGTACCCATGTACGAGGAATCCAAGAGTAGAATCTGCCCGTCTACCTAGGCTGCCAAACCACACCCTCGATGAGTTACTCCTGTACATCGCGTCAAGAGACTCGCACAAGACCACCGCACTATGAGTCAGATGAATCCCATGTGAATCACACCTACTTGGCTACACAATCTCATCCGTGATGAGTTACCGCAGTGACTTCCTAAGTGGTGTCACTACCCCATCAATCATGTATATACGCAGGTGGTTATCCAAATGCGAAAAACGCCTTCATGACAGTACAAGCCCACCGGGCGAAAGCCTAGTGATTATCTACGTGACATCACTAGAGGTGAGTCCGAAGTGATGTAGCCTACGTGGCATCACGACCCCACCATACCAAGCACGCCAATATGTTACATCAAGGTGGGAAACGCCTTTCAAGACCCTCACCTTCATATTGCAATGGTAGCTCAGGTGCATAAACATACCGAGCACGCATGTGTGTCACATCAAGGTGGGAAACGCCATTTCAGACCCTCACCTTCACACCGCAACGGTAAATGATGGAACTAAGTCCATAAACAGGCCTTACCACCTAGTAGCTTAAGCTTACTCCGATTCAAGCATACACACATCATCAAGATCACACAGCACAATATCAGCCACCATACAGGCAATCACATCTGAATGTTCAACCGGAACAAACAGAAAACAATGCATAATCATACATAACATTACATGTGATTTATAACTCATCCAACATGCATATCAATGTCATAACCACAATGTAATCATGCATTTAATCATCATAGAAACACATATTTACTCATACAATTCCAATATAATTCTCAATCCAAAACAAGAGGCTTTCGGTTCCCAATTCGGAACCAAACTGCACTCAATAGGGAAAATTATCAATTCTGTATCAGACTAGTTCGCTACAGCGAACTTCTGTTCGCTACAGCGAACTCAAACAGAAGCTAAACTTCTTTAAATCCAGGTCAGTTCGCTACAGCGAACTCCCAGCGAAGCCCCGATTCGCTACAACGAAGGAAAGTTCGCTACAGCGAATAAATCAATTCAACTCCCAGGTTTATTCGCTACACCATTCGCTACAGCGAACCATTCGCTACAGCGAATGAAAGTTCGCTGCAGCGAACTCTGCAAAAACAGCAAAATGCGGAAACGCATTTGGGGTCCCCAAGCCCCAAATTTCTACATACAGCCATTGATGATCGAATAACAAGCTATAGTAAACCTGCATACACTCCTTTAGGATGACATTATACCACCTAATAGTTAAGGTAACATCCTAGTCTAAGTTCAACCCAAGGATAACATCTCATTGACATAAACTCAAGGCTAAATTGTGCTTATTATAATTCTAAGCAACACCAACTCATGTGCCATAATTTATCTCTGCATCAAAAGCATTGTATCTAAGCATTATCATATAGAGCACTGCAAGACCTTTCCAACGCTTCTGACGGCACTCCGTTTCGAGTTGTAGAACTCAAGTTATGGCCGTTTTAGTGAAAACACAATTATGCAGTCTGCAGCCATTCGCTGCAGCGAACACAGAGTTCGCTGTAGCGAACCTGACAGTGCAGAACACGAATTTTAGGGTTCTAACCTCCATTTTTGCATCTTAATCAATCCTACTTCAAACTCAAACATGTATCAGTATTCCAAACAGGTAGTGGTATCATAAGAACACAATTTTCATCATATGATCAAGCATGCAACATTGTTATCTCAATCTAACCCATGATCATGTAAGGTTCCCAAAATCCTACCCACATTCCTAACTATGGAACTCACCTTGGATCAATGGAGGTTAACATCATGCTCTTTGCTGCCATTGAACTCCCACCATAGTCAAAGTTCCACTCCATCCTCATCAGACCCGTAATCCACTCTTGTACCCACTTTCAGCATCACTGACACAACTTCAAGGTCAATTTTCTCCTTCGAAACAGAAGCTATGAATGCAAACCATAGGTGCAAATCGAAGAGAAATTCGTTAGGTTTCCAATGGGACCAGAATCATTACAATCGGAGTTACGAGTTGAGAGTTATACCTGTTTTAGTGGAGCTGTATCAAGGGTTGCGAAAATGACTTTGATGAACATAAGCTCTTCTTTCTCCTCCATGCTCTTAAGCTCTTTTCTCATAAATTCTGATTTTTTGTAAGTCTTTCACCAAACATGGCCTTATGTTCACATGCAAGTGGTGTTTATGGTCTCTTTTATCCTCCAACTAAGTGGTATTTACCACTTTGCCATCTAGTTCATTTCTAACCAAACTCTTGATTCTAACCATTCTAAATAAAATCTTTTCTTAGGAATTTCTCAATAATGCTTAGTGTTATATTGACACTTAGTTGTCATAAGGTCTCACTATTTATTCTTTTTTTTTTTTTTTGAGAAATGGAGATGTCACATTCTCCCCCCCTTAAATAGAATTCGCCCTCGAATTCATCTCAATCGCCACGAAACCCAATTCTTCTTACTTCTTCCAACGAGGGGATGAACGTTCCTTACATTCCTCTTTCAACCAACCTTACGACTCTGCTTGAGTGTCGCTCCATCCGAAAGAATATAATCCACCAAACACTTGCATTCTACTATTCATGGTCAGAAGCCCTAATCCTCACACAATACGTCTATTCAGATGCTTCGTCTTAACATTCCTGACCGGAAACCTTAGTACTCGCCCAACGCATCTCCTCTAGAACTTCATCTTAATAACCCTGAGAAATATCTTTTAATACTCTTAATTTCTGCTGACCTACACTGGACTTCCATGACTTCGAAAGCCGTAATACTCTATTCCTGTCGGGCGTCCTTAGTTTCAATCCTCGCTGAACTTATCCTTGCTCAACACACATTACTAATTCTTCCTCAGCTCCTCGAATCGCTTCCTGTTCATGAATCCTCGCTACCACGTTGCTCTCCATAACGAGACGTCGGATTACCTCCTACATTAGTCCATTCAATGATGTTAAGATGACTGCCAATTCCCTTGGTCTCAACTTCCAACTCCCTGATGCTTACGACGACTCACTCCAAGTTCCCATTTGCGTATGCAACTAAGGCTTCTTACTTCGATTTCCGTTTCGGTATTATCCGTAACAATCGTCACTACCATCCACAAGGTGAAACACTCTGCAACTACAACCTGGTTATTCCACCACCTCACACATAATTCCACTGATGAAAGGTGAAATTCAGCAGTTAACCTGCAAACATTGCCCACGCCTTCCTGCACGATCGTACTGCATAAGGCATAGCCACAAGGAACTTAGGCCAATCCGGCCCATTGACGACACCTCTCGAGATTATGGTGGATCTCCGAGAGAGACTGACATAAACGAAACGCTGTTTCGACGAGTTCCTTTTAGGGAGATACTCCCATCCCAAGAGAAGATCCTATAATTAGTCCGCCCGTTCCTACCCCAGGCTTATCCGGTTCTTCCTTTATCCGTTGCGCTACCCTGATTTCGACCAATCACAAATGTTTCAAAATCTTCTGAGTCACGCTTTATCTATAGTTCACTTAGTTTCCATTAATACCTTATCTACAGTTGTCCAATTACAACACGTTTCAGAACTCCATGTACATCCATTGTCGACCACTACTCTTGAAAGTTGCATACTCTCCAAAATCAAGTTTCTACTTACTCTGCCATTCCATGTAGTTCATCTACTATAACTTAGGCACACGTTTCGACCTCAGGACATTGAAACACAAACACTCACTGAATTAGAGGCTCGTCCTTGTCACTGATTTCCACAGTGTACATCTGCTATGTTTTTCATTCCAACCAATCTTTGCTGCTCAACTGGTATATCGAACCCTTCACGACGTACTGCAACTCATGATAACTCTAGTAGTTTTACACAACTTCTCTCCAACCATACACCTTCATTCTCTTAGCGTAGTATCACCTCTGATAACTCGTGCGACTTACTGATATAACGAACCTCCCATAGCCACACTCCATTTCACACAGTCATCTAATGTCTGTTCCACCTTTGAATCAGACAATAAACTGACTTCCTCGGTGGCTGGATCCTTCATTACAGTGCTTCTAACAGTCAGTGTGTAGCCACAGTGCAAGAAATTGCACTTCGAACATCTCTCTTATAAACTCCTTAGCAGTTCTCAGACCAAAATTTCCATGCTTTACCAAGATTAACACTTATCCACTTAGAGCATCTAGCAATACCTTACCAGGCACATCACACATCGAGCCGATCCAAGATACAACTTGCATATTCCATCACCGGTCGCCAATGGTATATGATAGCCACTCACCATGCTGACCAGGATATCATGACCGCACATGAGGCCCACCCTAGACACGCATGCAAAATTGCCAACTTAACACTTCATGAAACAAGAACATCCCAAGGTACAATCTGATACTAACTCATGCGATCACGATCACTCAGGGTCTCCATAAGTATAGTATTGGATCTTGATCCATTTCACCATCGGATGTCTAGTCACTCCTCTACTATCGAGCGCGACGTATGGATCCTTATCCCACATACCTTATGAGAGTCTGGATCTGTGTCTCACGAGTGCCGAATCAGAATTCTACCTTGAGCTTCAGGTCACCTTTGTCACACACACGTCGGAAAAAGGATGACTCACGCATCTTGTGCACGATAGCGATACTGTGGCATATACCCGTCTGGTAGTACCAACATGGTGGTCTAACTCCGAGGCCATGTATCCAGGTAAACTACCTCAGGGGCGTATAACGATCTCCAAGCGTATCCTAAAGTCACAACTAACAAGTGTCTGAACGGCTTCCAATAGGCTCATCGTTCCTCAAGTCCTTAGAATCACACTCCTCAGGATGCTAAAACCTGAGAGTACTACACATCAAGGTTTACTTACTCGGAAAGCCAAAACTTCAAGTACGAAGATTTGAAGTTCAACTTCGGATTATCATGCCGTGCGCGTACCCACTCGTCCCACGCATGTATGAGATTCCAAAGATAATTCAGTTCAAATAGGAATGCTATGGTTTCTAACAACTAACATAATTGCGATCATCCTACTGACGTTCCGGATAGATCTTAGTTCTTACTCGCCTGGACTCCCAACGCCAAGCGTAGTTCTATGGCTTCACTCGGGGTCAGACAAACAACAACTAACAAGAACTTAGGTCACTGCATTTCACGCTTCTACATCATTTCATATTCCATCTAGCGTAGTTCTAGAACTTAAATACAAAATGATAAGAACGGAAATGCATGCCCTCTTCCACCGACAAGGTATTCAAGCTTCGCCAATCTTAAGTTACCACACTCATACATTCCACCAATATCTACTAGGTAACTACTCTCGCTTAGGGTACTTCAAGTTGGATCAGGATCTAATACTTCATCCATCTAATTACTGTCCGTACCAGCGCAATCAGAAAGGTCTAACTCTTCTGTCCGCATTTCCAGAGGTTATTCTGTCCTATCAGCTCACCAGTCACGCCTAACACCAACGGCATTATCAATACTGAAACCTACTAATTCCCAGCTTAACACCTTCGTAGAATTTCACTTACGAGGCCCTATCTCAATCCTTACTGGATCTCCCTTGCTATTACCAAGACTTAGAGAAAGTTTCACTCCGTCCAATCAAAATTCCAGGGGTTATAACTGCCTCAATCTCCACCTTGACAGTTTGGGTATCACTACTTCGTGTCGAACGCTCTCCTTAATCTTGATGACTCCAATATCATCCACTTAAAACGTACAACAATTCATTACTCATCTCACTCCAACAACTTAGGTTCACAACCTTGCAGGTTTTACGAGTCCTCGTGGCGGCTCTGCCGTAATTCTACTGTCTCACGCCCAGTCGATGAGTTGATCAAGTTCAACAACTAAATGAGATATCAGTAAAATCAGGATAGCAACACACACTGAGAGGAGGAAGAGAATTGCTAGTGATGTCTCATGGCTCGGCCGAGAATCGACCTGCTCTGATACCAACTGTAACACCCCATACATAATTGACTACTATATTATGCATGAAATGTTAAATATGATACTGAGTACATACAAAAGCTTAGATATAGAAAGATCCATATTACAATACAACATGAAATTCTAGTAAGAATTACAAAACATTTGTCTTCAATGGATCTGCACAGCGAAAAAAGAGATCTGACGAGGTCTCCGAGCCATCACCACTTCCAAGACTTCAGTCCAAACCTGCTACTGACCAAATGCTACTAAACCGTACCTGAAAAAAAATATAAGTTGATTGGGGTGAGATTACTAAATCTCAGTGAGTTCCCCTATCTTATGGGTTCGCTCAGTTCTACAAGGTTCATGCAATCAAACGAATTCACCGAGAATCCGGGTTTTCCTCACGGCTAGGTACAAGTACAAACAAGGGTACACCATCAATGGAAGTCCCATAACTATCCAATGAGGCAAAAACAACAAACAGGCTCAACGCCATCGCAAACAAGTATGCAGACCCGTACCCATGTACGAGGAATCCAAGAGTAGAATCTGCCCGTCTACCTAGGCTGCCAAACCACACCCTCGATGAGTTACTCCTGTACATCGCGTCAAGAGACTCGCACAAGACCACCGCACTATGAGTCAGATGAATCCCATGTGAATCACACCTACTTGGCTACACAATCTCATCCGTGATGAGTTACCGCAGTGACTTCCTAAGTGGTGTCACTACCCCATCAATCATGTATATACGCAGGTGGTTATCCAAATGCGAAAAACGCCTTCATGACAGTACAAGCCCACCGGGCGAAAGCCTAGTGATTATCTACGTGACATCACTAGAGGTGAGTCCGAAGTGATGTAGCCTACGTGGCATCACGACCCCACCATACCAAGCACGCCAATATGTTACATCAAGGTGGGAAACGCCTTTCAAGACCCTCACCTTCATATTGCAATGGTAGCTCAGGTGCATAAACATACCGAGCACGCATGTGTGTCACATCAAGGTGGGAAACGCCATTTCAGACCCTCACCTTCACACCGCAACGGTAAATGATGGAACTAAGTCCATAAACAGGCCTTACCACCTAGTAGCTTAAGCTTACTCCGATTCAAGCATACACACATCATCAAGATCACACAGCACAATATCAGCCACCATACAGGCAATCACATCTGAATGTTCAACCGGAACAAACAGAAAACAATGCATAATCATACATAACATTACATGTGATTTATAACTCATCCAACATGCATATCAATGTCATAACCACAGTGTAATCATGCATTTAATCATCATAGAAACACATATTTACTCATACAATTCCAATATAATTCTCAATCCAAAACAAGAGGCTTTCGGTTCCCAATTCGGAACCAAACTGCACTCAATAGGGAAAATTATCAATTCTGTATCAGACTAGTTCGCTACAGCGAACTTCTGTTCGCTACAGCGAACTCAAACAGAAGCTAAACTTCTTTAAATCCAGGTCAGTTCGCTACAGCGAACTCCCAGCGAAGCCCCGATTCGCTACAACGAAGGAAAGTTCGCTACAGCGAATAAATCAATTCAACTCCCAGGTTTATTCGCTACACCATTCGCTACAGCGAACCATTCGCTACAGCGAATGAAAGTTCGCTGCAGCGAACTCTGCAAAAACAGCAAAATGCGGAAACGCATTTGGGGTCCCCAAGCCCCAAATTTCTACATACAGCCATTGATGATCGAATAACAAGCTATAGTAAACCTGCATACACTCCTTTAGGATGACATTATACCACCTAATAGTTAAGGTAACATCCTAGTCTAAGTTCAACCCAAGGATAACATCTCATTGACATAAACTCAAGGCTAAATTGTGCTTATTATAATTCTAAGCAACACCAACTCATGTGCCATAATTTATCTCTGCATCAAAAGCATTGTATCTAAGCATTATCATATAGAGCACTGCAAGACCTTTCCAACGCTTCTGACGGCACTCCGTTTCGAGTTGTAGAACTCAAGTTATGGCCGTTTTAGTGAAAACACAATTATGCAGTCTGCAGCCATTCGCTGCAGCGAACACAGAGTTCGCTGTAGCGAACCTGACAGTGCAGAACACGAATTTTAGGGTTCTAACCTCCATTTTTGCATCTTAATCAATCCTACTTCAAACTCAAACATGTATCAGTATTCCAAACAGGTAGTGGTATCATAAGAACACAATTTTCATCATATGATCAAGCATGCAACATTGTTATCTCAATCTAACCCATGATCATGTAAGGTTCCCAAAATCCTACCCACATTCCTAACTATGGAACTCACCTTGGATCAATGGAGGTTAACATCATGCTCTTTGCTGCCATTGAACTCCCACCATAGTCAAAGTTCCACTCCATCCTCATCAGACCCGTAATCCACTCTTGTACCCACTTTCAGCATCACTGACACAACTTCAAGGTCAATTTTCTCCTTCGAAACAGAAGCTATGAATGCAAACCATAGGTGCAAATCGAAGAGAAATTCGTTAGGTTTCCAATGGGACCAGAATCATTACAATCGGAGTTACGAGTTGAGAGTTATACCTGTTTTAGTGGAGCTGTATCAAGGGTTGCGAAAATGACTTTGATGAACATAAGCTCTTCTTTCTCCTCCATGCTCTTAAGCTCTTTTCTCATAAATTCTGATTTTTTGTAAGTCTTTCACCAAACATGGCCTTATGTTCACATGCAAGTGGTGTTTATGGTCTCTTTTATCCTCCAACTAAGTGGTATTTACCACTTTGCCATCTAGTTCATTTCTAACCAAACTCTTGATTCTAACCATTCTAAATAAAATCTTTTCTTAGGAATTTCTCAATAATGCTTAGTGTTATATTGACACTTAGTTGTCATAAGGTCTCACTATTTATTCTTTTTTTTTTTTTTTGAGAAATGGAGATGTCACATGTGGCATGATGCCTTGTGTGATAATGATTATTAATTCCCGTTGTTTCGGTTAAACATTCGGGATTGATTGTATTGTGTGATTGACGCTTGTTATGCGTGTGGTATGCTAGAATCGAAGTGGGCCACTACTAGGTGGTAAGACACCATTGTATATGGACTAGTTTCCAATTACCATTGCGATGTGCTCGTGAGTTTCCGTACGGGGTTTTACTCACTTGCTGTTAACACATTGGCGTTCTTGGTATGATTAACACACCTGAACTACCGTTGCAATGTGCTTGTGAGGGTCTGGAGGCATTTTACTCACTTGCTGTGTACACACTCGCGTGCTCGGTATGATGGCGTTATGCAGCTAAGTAAGCCTACGCGTAACAGGTAAACCATCTCTAGTGATGCCATGTAGGCTACATCATTAGGTTCCTACCCGGATGGGCTCATGCGTCGAGACGGCGTGTTGCACTTGCTATTAACACCACATGCGTACAGATGGTTAATGGGACGGTGTCGCCTCTTAGGCAAGGTCATCTCGCAGCCAAGTAGGCTTGTGCGAACCCATTTAATCACTCTTGCAGGGTGCTTGTGCAAGTCTCTTGACAAATAGGCATGGGTGAACCCACCGAGGGTGTGCGTGCAGCCTTGGTAGTTTGGTTGTTACCACTTCTGGATTCCCCGTACATGGGTATGGGTCTGCATACGTGTTTGTTGTACTATTTGTGTACTTGTGATATGATGACTCCTATGGTGGACGATTCATGTGTTTGCTCCGTACTTGTACCGGATGTGAGGTTGAACCCCGGATCAATGGTGGATTCGGTTTTTGATGCATGTACCCTATAGAACCGAGTGGACCCATAGGATAGGAGGACTCACTGAGATTTAGTAATTTCACCCCAATCAACTTATATTTTTTTCAGGTGCAGTTAGTAGCATTTGGTCAGTAACAGGTTCGGACTGAAGACTTGGAAGTGGTGTTGGCTCGAAGACCTCGTCAGATCTCTTTTTCCGCTAAGCAAGATCCATTGGAGACTCATGTATTATGATTCTTAGTTAGAATTTCATGTTGTATTTTATATGGATCTTTCTATAACTATAGATTTTGTATGTACTCAATATCAATTTTAACGTTTCATGCATAATATACTAGTCAGTTATGTATGGGGTGTTACATTTCTGTAACAAAATGTTTACAAAATTTATATCAAAATTGGTTGTTATGTTAATTCACAAAAAAATAAAAATCAATTTAAACATAAATAGCACATCATACATAGTTGCACTGTTGGCAAGTCTAACATATTTAAGAATCTCAGTTCAAATCCCAACTACGGAATGCTATTTTTTTTAATTCCCTTTTATGTATTATTATTTATTCTAATATAACTAAGCATTTATCTAAAAAAACTTTAAAATATTACTTTTTATATTACGTAATTTACATTTACATTATTATAGTAAAATTCAATCAAAACCACTTAATTAAAAAATCTCTAGGTTTGTATAAAAAGTATTTAAAATAACTTTGCACTTAAATACTTAAAACAAAATTTCATAGTAAAAATATAAAATATTTTAATTAATATTTTATAAATGTTTATTGAAAGTATTATTAGAATAACTTCGTGGTGAAATTTTTTGTAACAAAATTGTGTAAAAAATAAATAACAATTGGCTCTTATGTTGATATTTAGCGATGTGTAAATCAATTTATACATAAATATCACATGATTCGTATTAGCACTGCCGACAATTCTAACATATTCAAGAATTCGGGATCGAATCCTGGCTGCGGAATGTATTTTTTTAATTCATCTTAATGTTTAGTAATATAAAGTCAAAACAAAATAACTAAAAAATATATTTTATAAAAAATATTAAAACTATTTTTAGAATAATTTGTGGCAAAAAATTTTGTAACAAAAATGTATAAAAAATTTATATGAAAATTGGTTGTATTGTTGTTACACATCAAATACAAAAATCAATTTACTCGCAAACACCACATCTTCTGGAGTAGCACCACTGGCAATTCTAACATGTTGAAGAATCCAATTTTGAATCCCGACTGCGAAATAATATATTTTTTAAAGATTCTCTTCATATTTAGTAAGATAAATATATATTTTAAGCGTAAAACAAAGCCAAAAGGAAATAATTAATATATATATATATATATTATAAAAAACGTATTGAAAATATTTTTAGAATAACTTTGTGGTAAAAAATTTTGAAATAAAAATGTCTATTAAATTTATATAAAAATTGGTTGATATGTTGATACACAACAATATAAAAATCAAGTTATACATAAATATCACATCATACATAGTTGCACTACTGAAAATTCTAACATATTTAAGAATCTGGGTTCAAATCCCAACTGCGGAATGCTAATTTTTTTAGTTTCTTTTTATTTTTATGTATAAGCATCTAATTAAATCAACAACTTTTATAAATTAATTAAATTATTAAAAGGTACATTGCAAATCAACTGATTTCTTAATTAAATTTTGTCCTTTTTCTTACTTGATCCCAATGATCTAATTTAACTCCCCAAGTCATTATAAATAGGCCACTTCAAGATGCTCATTTCCACATTTAAAAACAAGATGGCATTCTACAAGACTCTCCTTTTAACATTTATGATCATTTCAATTGCTTCAGACATCTTTGCAAGTAATAACCTATATATATATATATATATAACTCAATTTTCATTGTTTCATTTGCATTGTTGTGTTTTTTATAAATGTACTTGAATCGCAATTGTATTTTTAATAAAAGCCCTTGAATTGTATAATACTATCTAGTATATTAAAAGGCATATGTTTTTGTTTTAAAAAAATATTTTTTTTATCATTTGCATTGCCTCAAACATATTTGACGGTAATAATCTATATCTTTATCTTAATTTTTATCCCATCATATCATGTTTTTAATAAAATCACTTGGAGTGTTGGATGCTATTAGGTATATTAAAAGGCATATGTTTTGTTTGAGAAATAATCATTTTATGAAATACAAGATATTTGAAAAGTTATAAGTACACAATTTCTATATTATATCTAATGGAATTTAAATTATTGTTTCAGGAGAAGTTGAATTCGACTCCACAACATGTTTTCCATCGAATTATTGTCCCACAGCGCCAGCACAGTGTAACTTTTTTTGTGTTAAAGTCGCAGGAAAACCTAAAGGTGGCTCATGTAACGGGGGTTTATGTTGTTGCAATTTGGCGGTTGGGAAGTTTTAATTTAAAATAATAGTTTTTCCATTTGGTTGAATAAATTTATCTACAAACAGTCTCTAAATTTCTCATAAAAGTAAGTTGAACAATTAACAATGTAATTTCTTTTTTTTTTTTTTTTTTGAATCAAGAAGGAATTGTATTAATTCAAAAAACGGTAAAAAGTACATGGTGATCGCTAGGATCCAACCTTAACCACACAAGACATAGGAAATACTACAGAAGAATCGTAGCTATATGCTTTTTAAGCCTATTCGTATACCAGCCCTTGTAAACTATATTTTCTTTGATAGAATCAACTATTTCTCTATACACATTATGATTAAAAATGACTTCGTTCCTATAAGCCCAAATCCCATACAGTGTCTCTGTATAGGCTAGTTTGAGGAGCATTGCTTTCCAGCCTTTCCTGTTGGTACTTTGAATCAACCAGTGAATCTCATCATCCCACGACACAGGAGTATGAGATATATGCAACCAATCAAACACCTGCGCCCATATCTGTATTGTAACCTCACAATTAAAGAATAAATGGTCCTGAGTTTCATCGCGGTTTCCACATAGGCTGCAACGAGTTTCTTGGATGAACCCGAATCTCGCCAATCTATCTTTTGTAGGTAAGCGACAGTGACACATTAACCAAAGGTGCATCACCGCCCTTGGTCTAGCACGGTTCCGCTGAATGAGGCAGCTCCACGGGACCACATCTGTCTTATCTGAAATCAGCATGTATACTTGTTTCATCAAGAATCTTCTCTCATGTACTAGCCTTTCCCATTCAGTGTGGAATAGATTAGCGGTCTTACGACTATCCAGAATGTTTCTAATCAGCCAAGACCAATGGGGTTTAGTAACAACGACGAGGGGATCATTCTCCTTTATAAAATACATATGCACCCATTGTATATAATTTCTACTTAATTGCTCAAATGAAGATTTTATATTTCTTAATACAAAGTTATGGTTAATTATTATATTTTCAAATCATTTAGTTAATAGTTATATGAAATTTATAATCAAATTTATAAAAATAATGACTAAAATAACATTACTAACTTATAAAATATCTACCATTAACTTCAAAAATCAAAATATTTCAAGACGTGATATTTTGTTTTTCTCGTATTGTGAAAATATAATATAAACTTAGTATTTTAATGTATGGAATTTATATTTCATTAAAAGATGTATCAATAAATTTTTTATCCAGTAACTGTTTTTTTACCAATATTTAATAATAAAATATGTAATATATGTACAATATTTTTGTAAATATATTAACTAAAAGATAATATTATGGTTTAAATTAGAAGAAATTATTAAAAAATCATCATCAAATAATTAAATTTTAATTAATATTTAATTATTTAATTAGTTCATTAGACTGATATTCTCATCCCCATGAACACAATGACAGAACAAAAAAAATTTAGGAGATAGAATTCATTTATAGATGAAATCATTCAAATTTAATAAAAGTAATTTCCAATTGTATTCTTAATGATTATATTAATATATATATTTTAGCTCAAAACTACTCTACTTTATGGATGATACGCGTTATAGGACTAAAAATTGGTTTGTTAAAAAAACTAATGATTGGATTTTAAACCACGGTTTAGCTTAGGATATTAAATTGGGGAAAATAGTATACATTTTATTAATAAATAACATCTATTATAGGTAAAGTATTAAATAATTATTTATCTTATAGTTTTTTTTATTGTTTTTTTGTTCCGATGTTTACTAATTTGAGCAAAACTCAAGTATCTCCGAGTCTATTTATCAAAATAATACTTAAATGCCAATATTGTGATTTATTTTACAAGAAAATCTCAATAAAAACCACATAATTAATAAATATCTAGGTTTTTATAAAAAAAAATTTAAAACAACTTTGCACTGAAATAATTTTAAAAAAATTTAATAGTAAAAAAATAAAATATTTTAATTAATATTTAATAAATATTTATTTGAAGTATTATTAGAATAAGTTCGTGGTAAAATTTTTTGTAACAAAAATGTGTAAAAAATAAGTAAAAATTTGTTCTTATGTTGATATTTAGCGATGTGTAAATCAATTTACACATAAATATCACATAATCCACAGTAGCACTACCGACAATTCTAACATTTTCAAGAATTTAGGATCGAATCCCGACTGCGGAATGTATTTTATTAATTCCTCTTTATGTTTAGTAATAAAAAGTCAAAACAAAATAACTAAAAAATATATATGTTATTAAAAATATTAAAACTATTTTTAGAATCATTTTTGGTAAAAAAAATTTGTAACAAAAATGTATAAAAAATGTATATGAAAATTGGTTGTTATGTTGACACATAACAATATAAAAATCAATTTAATCGTAAACATCACATCTTCCACAGTAGCACTACCGGCAGATCTAACATGTTTAAGAATCCATTTTCAACTCCCGGCTGCGAAATGTTATTTTTCTTAAAGATCCCCTTCATATTTAATAATATAGATATATATTATTAGCGTAAAATAAAGCCAAAACAAAATAATTAAAAAATATATATATTTTACAAAAAAAGTATTGAAAATATTTTTAGAATAACTTTGTGGTAAACTTTTTTGTAACAAAACGTCTACAAAATTTATATCAAAATTCGTTGTTATGTTAATTCACAAAAATATAAAAATCAATTTAAACATAAATAGCACATCATACATAGTTGCACTGTCGACAAGTCTAACATATTTAAGAATCTCAGTTCAAATCCCAACTGCGGAATGTTACTTTTTTTAATTCCCTTTTATTTTTATGTATAAGCATCTTATTAAATCAACAACTTTTATAAATTAATTAAATTAGTATTATTATTTGTTCTAATATAACTAAGCATTTATCTAAAAAAACTTTAAAATATTACTTTTTATATTACGTAATTTACATATACATTATTATAGTAAAATTCAATCAAAACCACTTAATTAAAAAATCTCTAGGTTTGTATAAAAAGTATTTAAAATAACTTTGCACTTAAATACTTAAAACAAAATTTCATAGTAAAAATATAAAATATTTTAATTAATATTTTATAAATGTTTATTGAAAGTATTATTAGAATAACTTCGTGGTGAAATTTTTTTCTAACAAAATTGTGTAAAAAATAAATAAAAATTGGTTCTTATGTTGATATTTAGCGATGTGTAAATCAATTTATACATAAATATCACATGATTCGTATTAGCACTACCGACAATTCTAACATTTTCAAGAATTCGGGATCGAATCCTGGCTGCAGAATGTATTTTTTTAATTCATCTTAATGTTTAGTAATATAAAGTCAAAACAAAATAACTAAAAAATATATTTTATAAAAAATATTAAAACTATTTTTAGAATAATTTGTGGCAAAAAATTTTGTAACAAAAATGTATAAAAAATTTATATGAAAATTGGTTGTATTGTTGTTACACATCAAATATAAAAATCAATTTACTCGCAAACACCACATCTTCTGGAGTAGCACCAATGGCAATTCTAACATGTTGAAGAATCCATTTTTGAATCCCGACTGCGAAATAATATATTTTTTAAAGATTCTCTTCATATTTAGTAAGATAAATATATGTTTTAAGCGTAAAACAAAGCCAAAAGGAAATAATTAATATATATTTATATATATTATAAAAAACGTATTGAAAATATTTTTAGAATAACTTTGTGGTAAAAAATTTTGAAATAAAAATGTCTATTAAATTTATATAAAAATTGGTTGATATGTTGATACACAACAATATAAAATTCAAGTTATACATAAATATCACATCATACATAGTTGCACTACTGAAAATTCTAACATATTTAAGAATCTGGGTTCAAATCCCAACTGCGGAATGCTAATTTTTTTAATTTCTTTTTATTTTTATGTATAAGCATCTAATTAAATCAACAACTTTTATAAATTAGTTAAATTATTAAAAGGTACATTGCAAATCAACCGATTTCTTAATTAAATTTTGTCCTTTTTCTTACTTGATCCCAATGATCTAATTTAACTCCCCAAGTCATTATAAATAGGCCACTTCAAGATGCTCATTTCCACATTTAAAAACAAGATGGCATTCTACAAGACTCTCCTTTTAACATTTATGATCATTTCAATTGCTTCAGACATCTTTGCAAGTAATAACCTATATATATATATATATATATATATATATATATATATATATATATAAAACTCAATTTTCATTGTTTCATTTGCATTGTTGTGTTTTTTATAAATGTACTTGAGTCGCAATTGTATTTTTAATAAAAGCCCTTGAATTGTATAATACTATCTAGTATATTAAAAGGCATATGTTTTTGTTTTAAATAAATATTTTTTTTATCATTTGCATTGCCTCAAACATATTTGACGGTAATAATCTATATCTTTATCTTAATTTTTATCCCATCATATCATGTTTTTAATAAAATCACTTGGATTGTGGGATGCTATTAGGTATATTAAAAGGCATATGTTTTGTTTGAGAAATAATCATTTTATGAAATACAAGATATTTGAAAAGTTATAAGTACACAATTTCTATATTATATCTAATGGAATTTAAATTATTGTTTCAGGAGAAGTTGAATCCGACTCTACAACATGTTTTCCATCGAATTATTGTCCCACAGCGCCAGCACAGTGTAACTTTTTTTGTGTTAAAGTCGCAGGAAAACCTAAAGGTGGCTCATGTAACGGGGGTTTATGTTGTTGCAATTTGGCGGTTGGGAAATTTTAATTTAAAATAATAGTTTTTCCATTTGGTTGAATAAATTTATCTACAAACAGTCTCTAAAATTCTCATAAAAGTAAGTTGAACAATTAACAATGTAATTTCTTTTAAAATATTTAATTATATAATTTCTACTTAATTGCTCAAATGAAGATTTTATATTTCTTAATACAAAGTTATGGTTAATTATTATATTTTCAAATCATTTAATTAATAGTTATATGAAATTTATAATCAAATTTATAAAAATAATGACTAAAATAACATTACTAACTTATAAAATATCTACCATTAACTTCAAAAATCAAAATATTTCAAGACGTGATATTTTGTTTTTCTCGTATTGTGAAAATATAATATAAACTTAGTATTTTAATGTATGGAATTTATATTTCATTAAAAGATGTATCAATAAATTTTTTATCCAGTAACTGTTTTTTTACCAATATTTAATAATAAAATATGTAATATATGTACAATATTTTTGTAAATATATTAACTAAAAGATAATATTATGGTTTAAATTAGAAGAAATTATTAAAAAATCATCATCAAATAATTAAATTTTAATTAATATTTAATTATTTAATTAGTTCATTAGACTGATATTCTCATCCCCATGAACACAATGACAGAACAAAAAAAATTTAGGAGATAGAATTCATTTATAGATGAAATCATTCAAATTTAATAAAAGTAATTTCCAATTGTATTCTTAATGATTATATTAATATATATATATTTTAGCTCTAAACTACTCTACTTTATTGATGATACGCGTTATAGGACTAAAAATTGGTTTGTTAAAAAAACTAATGATTGGATTTTAAACCACGGTTTAGCTTAGGATATTAAATTGGGGAAAATAGTATACATTTTATTAATAAATAACATCTATTATAGGTAAAGTATTAAATAATTATTTATCTTATAGTTTTTTTTATTGTTTTTTTGTTCCGATGTTTACTAATTTGAGCAAAACTCAAGTATCTCCGAGTCTATTTATCAAAATAATACTTAAATGCCAATATTGTGATTTATTTTACAAGAAAATCTCAATAAAAACCACATAATTAAAAAATATCTAGGTTTTTATAAAAAAAATATTTAAAACAACTTTGCACTGAAATAATTTTAAAAAACTTTAATAGTAAAAAAATAACATATTTTAATTAATATTTAATAAATATTTGTTTGAAGTATTATTAGAATAAGTTCGTGGTAAAATTTTTTGTAACAAAAATGTGTAAAAAAATAAGTAAAAATTTGTTCTTATGTTGATATTTAGCGATGTGTAAATCAATTTACACATAAATATCACATAATCCACAGTAGCACTACCGGCAATTCTAACATTTTCAAGAATTTAGGATCGAATCCCGACTGGGGAATGTATTTTATTAATTCCTCTTTATGTTTAGTAATAAAAAGTCAAAACAAAATAACTAAAAAATATATATGTTATTAAAAATATTAAAACTATTTTTAGAATCATTTTTGGTAAAAAAAATTTGTAACAAAAATGTATAAAAAATGTATATGAAAATTGGTTGTTATGTTGACACACAACAATATAAAAATCAATTTACTCGTAAACATCACATCTTCCACAGTAGCACTACCGGCAGATCTAACATGTTTAAGAATCCATTTTCAACTCCCGGCTGCGAAATGTTATTTTTCTTAAAGATCCCACTTCATATTTAATAATATAGATATATATTATTAGCGTAAAATAAAGCCAAAACAAAATAATTAAAAAATATATATATTTTACAAAAAAAGTATTGAAAATATTTTTAGAATAACTTTGTGGTAAACTTTTTTGTAACAAAACGTCTACAAAATTTATATCAAAATTCGTTGTTATGTTAATTCACAAAAATATAAAAATCAATTTAAACATAAATAGCACATCATACATAGTTGCACTGTCGACAAGTCTAACATATTTAAGAATCTCAGTTCAAATCCCAACTGCGGAATGCTACTTTTTTTAATTCCCTTTTATTTTTATGTATAAGCATCTTATTAAATCAACAACTTTTATAAATTAATTAAATTAGTATTATTATTTGTTCTAATATAACTAAGCATTTATCTAAAAAAACTTTAAAATATTACTTTTTATATTACGTAATTTACATATACATTATTATAGTAAAATTCAATCAAAACCACTTAATTAAAAAATCTCTAGGTTTGTATAAAAAGTATTTAAAATAACTTTGCACTTAAATACTTAAAACAAAATTTCATAGTAAAAATATAAAATATTTTAATTAATATTTTATAAATGTTTATTGAAAGTATTATTAGAATAACTTCGTGGTGAAATTTTTTGTAACAAAATTGTGTAAAAAATAAATAAAAATTGGTTCTTATGTTGATATTTAGCGATGTGTAAATCAATTTATACATAAATATCACATGATTCGTATTAGCACTGCCGACAATTCTAACATTTTCAAGAATTCGGGATCGAATCCTAGCTGCGGAATGTATTTTTTTAATTCATCTTAATATTAGTAATATAAAGTCAAAACAAAATAACTAAAAAATATATTTTATAAAAAATATTAAAACTATTTTTAGAATAATTTGTGGCAAAAAATTTTGTAACAAAAATGTATAAAAAATTTATATGAAAATTGGTTGTATTGTTGTTACACATCAAATATAAAAATCAATTTACTCGCAAACACCACATCTTCTGGAGTAGCACCACTGGCAATTCTAACATGTTGAAGAATCCATTTTTGAATCCCGACTGCGAAATCATATATTTTTTAAAGATTCTCTTCATATTTAGTAAGATAAATATATATTTTAAGCGTAAAACAAAGCCAAAAGGAAATAATTAATATATATATATATATTATAAAAAAACGTATTGAAAATATTTTTAGAATAACTTTGTGGTAAAAAATTTTGAAATAAAAATGTCTATTAAATTTATATAAAAATTGGTTGATATGTTGATACACAACAATATAAAATTCAAGTTATACATAAATATCACATCATACATAGTTGCACTACCGAAAATTCTAACATATTTAAGAATCTGGGTTCAAATCCCATTTGCGGAATGCTAATTTTTTTAATTTCTTTTTATTTTTATGTATAAGCATCTAATTAAATCAACAACTTTTATAAATTAATTAAATTATTAAAAGGTACATTGCAAATCAACCGATTTCTTAATTAAATTTTGTCCTTTTTCTTACTTGATCCCAATGATCTAATTTAACTCCCCAAGTCATTATAAATAGGCCACTGCAAGATGCTCATTTCCACATTTAAAAACAAGATGGCATTCTACAAGACTCTCCTTTTAACATTTATGATCATTTCAATTGCTTCAGACATCTTTGCAAGTAATAACCTATATATATATATATATATATATATATATATATATATATATATATATATATATATATATATATATATATATATATATATATATATATATATATATATATATATATATATATATAACTCAATTTTCATTATTTCATTTGCATTGTTGTGTTTTTTATAAATGTACTTGAGTCGCAATTGTATTTTTAATAAAAGCCCTTGAATTGTATAATACTATCTAGTATATTAAAAGGCATATGTTTTTGTTTTAAATAAATATTTTTTTTATCATTTGCATTGCCTCAAACATATTTGACGGTAATAATCTATATCTTTATCTTAATTTTTATCCCATCATATCATGTTTTTAATAAAATCACTTGGATTGTTGGATGCTATTAGGTATATTAAAAGGCATATGTTTTGTTTGAGAAATAATCATTTTATGAAATACAAGATATTTGAAAAGTTATAAGTACACAATTTCTATATTATATCTAATGGAATTTAAATTATTGTTTCAGGAGAAGTTGAATCCGACTCCACAACATGTTTTCCATCGAATTATTGTCCCACAGCGCCAGCACAGTGTAACTTTTTTTGTGTTAAAGTCGCAGGAAAACCTAAAGGTGGCTCATGTAACGGGGGTTTATGTTGTTGCAATTTGGCGGTTGGGAAATTTTAATTTAAAATAATAGTTTTTCCATTTGGTTGAATAAATTTATCTACAAACAGTCTTTAAAATTCTCATAAAAGTAAGTTGAACAATTAACAATGTAATTTCTTTTAAAATATTTAATTATATAATTTCTACTTAATTGCTCAAATGAAGATTTTATATTTCTTAATACAAAGTTATGGTTAATTATTATATTTTCAAATCATTTAATTAATAGTTATATGAAATTTATAATCAAATTTATAAAAATAATGACTAAAATAACATTACTAACTTATAAAATATCTACCATTAACTTCAAAAATCAAAATATTTCAAGACGTGATATTTTGTTTTTCTCGTATTGTGAAAATATAATATAAACTTAGTATTTTAATGTATGGAATTTATATTTCATTAAAAGATGTATCAATAAATTTTTTATCCAGTAACTGTTTTTTTACCAATATTTAATAATAAAATATGTAATATATGTACAATATTTTTGTAAATATATTAACTAAAAGATAATATTATGGTTTAAATTAGAAGAAATTATTAAAAAATCATCATCAAATAATTAAATTTTAATTAATATTTAATTATTTAATTAGTTCATTAGACTGATATTCTCATCCCCATGAACACAATGACAGAACAAAAAAAATTTAGGAGATAGAATTCATTTATAGATGAAATCATTCAAATTTAATAAAAGTAATTTCCAATTGTATTCTTAATGATTATATTAATATATATATATATATTTTAGCTCTAAACTACTCTACTTTATGGATGATACGCGTTATAGGACTAAAAATTGGTTTGTTAAAAAAACTAATGATTGGATTTTAAACCACGGTTTAGCTTAGGATATTAAATTGGGGAAAATAGTATACATTTTATTAATAAATAACATCTATTATAGGTAAAGTATTAAATAATTATTTATCTTATAGTTTTTTTTATTGTTTTTTTGTTCCGATGTTTACTAATTTGAGCAAAACTCAAGTATCTCCGAGTCTATTTATCAAAATAATACTTAAATGCCAATATTGTGATTTATTTTACAAGAAAATCTCAATAAAAACCACATAATTAAAAAATATCTAGGTTTTTATAAAAAAAATATTTAAAACAACTTTGCACTGAAATAATTTTAAAAAAATTTAATAGTAAAAAAATAAAATATTTTAATTAATATTTAATAAATATTTATTTGAAGTATTATTAGAATAAGTTCGTGGTAAAATTTTTTGTAACAAAAATGTGTAAAAAAATAAGTAAAAATTTGTTCTTATGTTGATATTTAGCGATGTGTAAATCAATTTACACATAAATATCACATAATCCACAGTAGCACTACAGGCAATTCTAACATTTTCAAGAATTTAGGATCGAATCCCGACTGCGGAATGTATTTTATTAATTCCTCTTTATGTTTAGTAATAAAAAGTCAAAACAAAATAACTAAAAAATATATATGTTATAAAAAATATTAAAACTATTTTTAGAATCATTTTTGGTAAAAAAAATTTGTAACAAAAATGTATAAAAAATGTATTTGAAAATTGGTTGTTATGTTGACACACAACAATATAAAAATCAATTTACTCGTAAACATCACATCTTCCACAGTAGCACTACCGGCAGATCTAACATGTTTAAGAATCCATTTTCAACTCCCGGCTGCGAAATGTTATTTTTCTTAAAGATCCCCTTCATATTTAATAATATAGATATATATTATTAGCGTAAAATAAAGCCAAAACAAAATAATTAAAAAATATATATATTTTACAAAAAAAGTATTGAAAATATTTTTAGAATAACTTTGTGGTAAACTTTTTTGTAACAAAACGTCTACAAAATTTATATCAAAATTCGTTGTTATGTTAATTCACAAAAATATAAAAATCAATTTAAACATAAATAGCACATCATACATGTAACACTCCATGTTTTCTAAACATGAGACAAATAGCATCTATGAGAAGGTAGTAGAAATCATAAGATTGGTTAGGATTGAACTAAATGGCAATTTGGTGATTATTGCATAGTTGGAGGATATTATGGTAAATTCACCCATTAAAAGAGAACATAAGGATTTGTTTGGTTACACATTATCTTCTTTTTATAAAAAAAATCAGAATTTATGGGAGAAAGCTAGAGAGAAAACGTGAGGCAAGAGATGAGGAGAAGAAGAAAGTCCATTTTCATCAAACCTCCATGGATGCATGTGTATCAACTTTGAAGATGAGGGCTAAGAAACTTATAAGGAGCATCAAGGAGTTATGGGATAACCATCTTCACCACCAATCCATCTCCATTATCATCTCATGAAGAACTTAGGGCTTTTGGAGAATCAAGAAGATGGATGGATGTCCATAAAGACAAAGATGCGCAAACCCGTAATCTGGGATAGCCTCTACTAAATAGGTGATAACTTCTTCCTCACAACTCGTATCAGTGTGATTCTTGATTTTCTGGAAAATAGACAAAATTCCCTTCGTTTTGGTATATAAATTCGTTATGTGCATGTTTGCGATGAGGTCAGAAAACGCTTCTGAAGTTGGAGGTCTGATGCTGTTTTGGTGTTGGAAGTGCACACGGGTTTGGCGATTGGCTAGTTGTTCAAGAGCATGGAATCCAGAATCAAGCGTGAATTTGAGGTGAGTTCCATAGTTAGAACTTGGGGTAGAATTTGGGAACCTAGCATGATTAAGGGTTTAGATTGTGATCAATACTTTGCATGTTGATTTAATTGATGAAATCTGTGTTCTTTTGATGCTTTTGTATGCCATGGAATGTTAATATATGATGGGATTCGTATTTGGATTGTTGGGGAACCTATGGATGAGTTAGAACACTATTGGAACTGGTTTTATGCAAGAAAAACGTGATTTTTGCTTCTGGTTCAGTAAGCAATCGATTGCAGGGGTCAAGCAATCGATTGCACGGTGAAAAATTGGCATTCTGCGCTTCTGGTTCAGTGAGCAATCGATTGCACACCTGTGCAAATCGATTGCACCTGACAGAAAATCATCCCTTTACTGTTTCGATCATAACTGGAGTTCCATAACTCGAAATTGGGCGCCTTCGGAGGCATTGGAAAGCTAATGGAAAGGGCTATGAGATGCCTAAGCTTCCACAACATTATCATACACTTGAGTATCAACCAAATCCATTTGAAAGTTCTTGTACCTTGATTAGTAAAGATAAGACTTGGATAATTGATTTGTTAACCGTTCTAAAGGCATTGGTGCCCAAGTGTTCCTTTAAGAGGGTAGTAGGCATCATAGAATGAGCGATGATGAAAATCAAAGCTAGCCATGTTCACTAAATATGTTTAGGTATTATAGCTTGTGAAGCTAAGCATGTGAACCAAGAGGCGAGGAGGCCTTACAACTTGGTGAAACTTGTGTATGTCGATAAACAAAATATGGATATGGTAAGTTGAGCCTTAGGATACCTAAAATATGATATATGAACATATTCTAGCCTGATATTCCCTCTTTCCTATCAAGCGACTTCTTCTGAAATTCTACAATCTAATGGTGTAGTAAGTATGTGACGAGGGGTTAGAGGACATACAAAAGGACAGTAACTGCGAGTAGGCACGTTACATATATGTTGGCTACTTCTTGTGAAGAAATTACAAGGATGCCCCTGTGCCACATATATTGCAGGCATTCTCGGGCTTTGGTCTCGGGAATGGGTCGGCTCCTTAGTTCAGGAGTTATTCTTCGGGGATGAACTCCCGGGGATGTGTACCTCACCTTCTCCTTTTGTTGTTTCCTTATGGGTGAATTTCTATGTGAGATTTGGACCCAGGAAATTGGACGAGTTGAATCATTGTGGCGATTCAATGTCGGTTCCATGGTTCTCTATAGTCATATGAGTTACTTACCATGTAGATTGAAAAGGTATGTTTTGGGGTCTTGTTTCGAGGGCAGATAGGCAGGTAAACCCGGAAGACCAGACCTTGAGGGTAGCTCCCGACAGAAGGTTGGCAGGTAAAACCGGAAGACCTATTCTGGAGGAAACATGTACCTAATATCTGAACATGTGATATGTTCTCATAATATCTAATCGGGTGGTTAGTGGACATTCAATCGTGGTGTTACGAGTTGACATGCTTTCCTCTACTGGATAGTGAGGAAACCTTAGGATCTGTCAGGGGTCTGTAGTTGATGTATGTACCCTGTAGAGCCGAGAGAACCCATAAGATAGGGGAACTCACTGAGATTTAGTAATCTCACCCCATTCATCTTTTATTTTTTTAGGTACCGTGCAAGATCGAGTTTTGCTAGATGCTTGGATCAAGAGCTTTTGACCTGATGCCGTGAAGACTGTGCCTGATCTTTTCTTCCGCTGTGTATTATTATCATTGTGTAGATATATTCATTGTATCCATCTTCAAGATGATTTTGAAATGTATACATCTTATGTTATTATTCCTGACTTTTGTATGTACTCAGTACCAGTTATTAGTATTCTGCTGATATGATTCTAGACACATATTGGTAGGGTATTACAGTTGGTATCAGAGCAGGTCGACCCTCGATCTAGCTGTGAGGCATCATTAGCAAACTTATTTCTTCCTCACAAGTGTGCGTTGCTGGCTCGATTCTACTGTCATGTTATTCAGTTGTTGAACTTGATCAACTCACCAACTGGGTACGTGATAGGCAGGATCGCGGCAGAGCCGCCACGAGGACGCGTTATACCTAAAGTGACTCGTGTGGCATCAGAGTTCCAGTAGTAATTATGGAGAAATGTTGGACTTGGATAGTGTCACGTATGCAAGGTAGATGCGATAACAGTCTACACGGGAGAAGCTAAGGAAGTTGGAAATTTCCAAAACACCTTTTGGGACAAAGTGATCCTTTCAGAGAGAGTGTATGTTAGAGGAGTTTGTTGAAGTGGTAGAAGCCGGTTAAGTTGGGAGTATGTTAGGATTGTCAGATGTAAGAGGAGAAATTGTCACAGAATAGTTGACAACCCAACTGTCGTGATATGGTCTAAGACGGATGGAAGTTCCAAGACTTCGATTTGATGTAGTGAACCTACTCTGGAATCTTGATAGTAGTAAAGTAGATCCATGAAGCACCTGAGTAGGAATGGAGTAAGGGAATTCTGTGATGGAGCTGAGCTTGAAGCTGCTGGGAATTCGTTACTCGAACATGGTGCCAGTAGCAGACATGGACAGAGAAACAGTTGGATGGAAGACCATGGGAGGTGAACAAAGATACTGGATCTTTCTAATTACTCTGGTCTAGGAAGTACGTGAAGGGACAAGATTATTACCTCCGACTTGTTCTGGTGTACCTTAAGATATGAGTAGTTATCTAGTGAAGGTTTGGTAGAACGAGTGGGAGTAGTGATCTCCAATTTGGAAATCTGGGATATTTGATTGGGTGAAAAGAAACTACTGCATCTCCTTGTGTATTCTGAAATGCGTGAGTCCTAGAACTATGCTAGGCGGAAACTGAATGGAGGGATATGCAGAGGGAAACAATCCATGTTTCCTGCTAGTTATGAATCATCTAACCCCGAGTGAAGCCGTCAAGCTACGCTATGCATTGGGTACTTAGGTGAACTACACTAGTGGTTGTCTGAAGCATCGGTGAGTTGACTGCAGTAGGTGGCTGTTATTTGTGACCATGATATTCCTATATGGTGGGAATTATCATTAGGAATCTCTTGTGCGTACCCTGTGTGAGTGAGTACACACCTGGCATAGGAACTCGAACTGAATTTGTAGTGATTCAGATCTAGTTTGTTGTGTTCAGTGGAGGTTAACCTTAAACGTGTGAGTAGAAGGATCTGAGTAGCGATAACCTCAATTAAGACATGTCCAATCATCGTCGGTCGTGGCTATAGGATACGGGTGGGGATCATTATATGCTACTGGGTAGGTTACTTGAATGCATGGCCTCGGAGTGGGACCACCATGTTAGTACTACCAGATAGGTATAGCGCCACAGTAACGCTATCACGCACGAGGCACGTGAGCCATTCTTTCTGACAGATGTGGGACATGTTGATCTGGAATTCAAGGTAGGATGAGATTGGTATTTGTGAGACACGGATCCAGATTCTCATAAGGTAGGTGGGATAAGAATCAACACGTTGCACTCGATGATTGAGGATTATGCGAGTAGGCTACGAAAAGGTGGATTAGATTCTAATGCTACGCTTATGAGGAGAACTTGGGTGGTCGAGACTGCTTGAGAATTTTTAGATTCTACGATGTGGATGCTCCTTGTTTCGTTAGAGTTAGCTAACCTTTATGCGTGGTTTCCGAGATGGGATGTGTGTGTGATCGTCATATTCCGACCAACACATTATGTGACTATTCTTTTACATTGGTGATTAATGTTAGAATGGACGAAGTATGTCTTGAGTTATCTCGATGTGAGAACTATCGGGGGGAGTATCTATAGATCCTCAGAAGTTAAATAATGTCAGTCTCGGTAAGCAGAGACACATTGATTTTGGGAGTGTCGTGGAATTTCAAAAGGGAATGTCCTAGACACGAAGTATGGTTCCTTGCATTATGATATACAATTAACTGCTAGAAATGATGCATTGGGGAATGCGACCGAGGGAGTCAGTTTAGTGCCAGTTTCAGAAATGAAAAGGCATTAGATGATAGTGTGGTTGAAGTGCGACTATGAAAGTATTGTTATATCGGTTAAGCCATATGGATTCTGGGAAGTGTTGTCATGCCAGCGGTATGAAGTCGTATGGTTGATAATAAACTATGGACAGGTTGACAAAGTTATTGTAGCAGCTGTATGATTCGGGAATTAGTAAAGTAACATGAATTCATTTTGGCGAGTATTCATTTTCAGAAGTTCGGAAAATGAAATGTATGACAAGGGTTGTATTCTAAGGAGAATTTTCCAAGGATGACGGAGTATTTAGTGGCTTGATGTTAAGAACTACTCGACCTCGACTAGTAGTGTTGGTGAGTGTGGTTAAGACTCTAGCACGTATTGTAATTGGAAGAATTATCATAGTTGTATGATGTGGAAGTTGATAAGGAAAGACAAACTCCTATTCATTAATTATTCGGATTTAGATGTTCTGTAACCGTAGCATGCGACCAAGTTGTGTTTAAATGGACCTAACACAAAATGATGAGGCAGTTAGTGATTTGGTCTTTGGGAAATGAGTATTCGAAAATGATGCAGCCTACAAATCGATTTGCATGAGGTGCAAGTCGATTGCTGTCTGACTGGTAGTGGAAAATCAACAAGTTGTTGCTTATGATGACTTTATTGGTTTGACCCTAGCTTGAGCAACACTATCAGATTGGCATATGGTTATTATTTCAGCTTGAGGTATACGGTGGGTGTATTAGTGAGTATCCGAAATGTAGAACGGTGCCACTTTAACAGAGTTGAGGATGTGACCGGAATTTGGAATAACAGGGATTCTATGAGGACTATTCGAGAAATAGCCAAAATGCAATATCATTACGGTTGGATTCATGATGTGAGAATACTACCTCCTAAGATACACCATGAATCAGAGATTACCCTAAGAAATTAGCTTAGTGGTGGAATCGATGAGATGTCAGAAGTTACTATAAATATAGGTTGTAGTTTCGAGTTAGAGGAATGAATCAGTTGGATTCTAAATAAGTATAAGAAACTAGTAAGATTTATTTCGGCAAAAGAATTGTTGAGAAGCGGTTGGTGGAATAAGTATTCAGGAGTAATGTGTACAACTTTAAAAAGTTTTCGGATGAACTAGTGAGACTAAGATGACACTCGTATTGGTTAGCCAAAGCTTAATTTATTGGTAATCTAATATTGGGGAAGACTTGATCAAGGTTGTTCGGTGGATAAGGCACTAAGGGTGAATTATCGGTATCGAAAGGAAAAACTAAGATAATTAATAGAGCAACGATCGGATGGAGTCGCAAGGTTTATCTAAAGGAGTAGCGTAATGAACAATCAACCCCCTTGTCGGAAGAAGACAGTGTATCCTGGTGATAAGAAGGAATTCGAGGGCGAATTCTTTTCAAGGGGGGGAGAATGTAACACTCCATGTTTTCTAAACATGAGACAAATAGCATCTATGAGAAGGTAGTAGAAATCATAAGATTGGTTAGGATTGAACCAAATGGCAATTTGGTGATTATTGCATAGTTGGAGGATATTATGGTAAATTCACCCATTAAAAGAGAACATAAGGATTTGTTTGGTTACACATTCTCTTCTTTTTATAACAAAAATCAGAATTTATGGGAGAAAGCTAGAGAGAAAACGTGAGGCAAGAGATGAGGAGAAGAAGAAAGTCCATTTTCATCAAACCTCCATGGATGCATGTGTATCAACTTTGAAGATGAGGGCTAAGAAACTTATAAGGAGCATCAAGGAGTTATGGGATCACCATCTTCACCTCCAATCCATCTCCATTATCATCTCATGAAGAACTTAGGGCTTTTGGAGAATCAAGAAGATGGATGAATGTCCATAAAGATGAAGATGCGCAAACCCGTAATCTGGGACAGCCTCTACTAAATAGGTGATAACTTCTTCCTCACAACTCGTATCAGTGTGATTCTTGATTTTCTGGAAAATAGACAAAATTCCCTTCGTTTTGGTATATAAATTCGTTATGTGCATGTTTGCGATGAGGTCGGAAAACGCTTCTGAAGTTGGAGGTCTGATGCTGTTTTGGTGTTGGAAGTGCACACGGGTTTGGCGATTGGCTAGTTGTTCAAGAGCATGGAATCCAGAATCAAGCGTGAATTTGAGGTGAGTTCCATAGTTAGAACTTGGGGTAGAATTTGGGAACCTGGCATGATTAAGGGTTTAGATTGTGATCAATACTTTGCATGATGATTTAATTGATGAAATCTGTGTTCTTTTGATGCTTTTGTATGCCATGGAATGTTAATATATGATGGGATTCGTATTTGGATTGTTGGGGAACCTATGGATGAGTTAGAACACTATTGGAACTGGTTTTATGCAAGAAAAACGTGCTTTTTGCTTCTGGTTCAGTAAGCAATCGATTGCAGGGGTCAAGCAATCGTTTGCACGGTGAAAAATTGGCATTCTGCGCTTCTGGTTCAGTGAGCAATCGATTGCACACCAGTGCAAATCGATTGCACCTGACAGAAAATCATCCCTTTACTGTTTCGATCATAACTGGAGATCCGTAACTCGAAATTGGGCGCCTTCGGAGGCATTGGAAATCTAATGGAAAGGGCTATGAGATGCCTAAGCTTCCACAACATTATCATACACTTGAGTATCAACCAAATCCATTTTAAAGTTCTTGTACCTTGATTAGTAAAGATAAGACTTGGATAATTGATTTGTTAACCGTTCTAAAGGCATTGGTGCCCAAGTGTTCCTTTAAGAGGGTAGTAGGCATCATAGAATGAGCGATGATGAAAATCAAAGCTAGCCATGTTCACTAAAGATGTTTAGGTATTATAGCTTGTGAAGCTAAGCATGTGAACCAAGAGGCGAGGAGGCCTTACAACTTGGTGAAACTTGTGTATGTCGATAAACAAAATATGGATATGGTAAGCTGAGCCTTAGGATACCTAAAATATGATATATGAACATATTCTAGCCTGATATTCCCTCTTTCCTATCAAGCGACTTCTTCTGAAATTCTACAATCTAATGGTGTAGTAAGTATGTGACGAGGGGTTAGAGGACATACAAAAGGACAGTAACTGCGAGTAGGCACGTTACATATATGTTGGCTACTTCTTGTGAAGAAATTCCAAGGATGCCCCTGTGCCACATATATTGCAGGCATTCTCGGGCTTTGGTCTCGGGAATGGGTCGGCTCCTTAGTTCAGGAGTTATTCTTCGGGGATGAACTCCCAGGGATGTGTACCTCACCTTCTCCTTTTGTTGTTTCCTTATGGGTGAATTTCTATGTGAGATTTGGACCCAGGAAATTGGACGAGTTGAATCGTTGTGGCGATTCAATGTCGGTTCCATGGTTCTCTATAGTCATATGAGTTACTTACCATGTAGATTGAAAAGGTATGTTTTGGGGTCTTGTTTCGAGGGCAGATAGGCAGGTAAACCCGGAAGACCAGACCTTGAGGGTAGCTCCCGACAGAAGGTTGGCAGGTAAAACCGGAAGACCTGTTCTGGAGGAAACATGTACCTAATATCTGAACATGTGATATGTTCTCATAATATCTAATCGGGTGGTTAGTGGACATTCAATCGTGGTGTTACGAGTTGACATGCTTTCCTCTACTGGATAGTGAGGAAACCTTAGGATCTGTCAGGGGTCTGTAGTTGATGTATGTACCCTGTAGAGCCGAGAGAACCCATAAGATAGGGGAACTCACTGAGATTTAGTAATCTCACCCCATTCATCTTTTATTTTTTAGGTACCGTGCAAGATCGAGTTTTGCTAGATGCTTGGATCAAGAGCTTTTGACCTGATGCCGTGAAGACTGTGCCTGATCTTTTCTTCCGCTGTGTATTATTATCATTGTGTAGATATATTCATTGTATCCATCTTCAAGATGATTTTGAAATGTATACATCTTATGTTATTATTCCTGACTTTTGTATGTACTCAGTACCAGTTATTAGTATTCTGCTGATATGATTCTAGACACATATTGGTAGGGTATTACAATACATAGTTGCATTGTCGACAAGTCTAACATATTTAAGAATCTCAGTTCAAATCCCAACTGCGGAATGCTATTTTTTTTAATTCCCTTTTATTTTTATGTATAAGCATCTTATTAAATCAACAACTTTTATAAATTAATTAAATTAGTATTATTATTTGTTCTAATATAACTAAGCATTTATCTAAAAAAACTTTAAAATATTACTTTTTATATTACGTAATTTACATATACATTATTATAGTAAAATTCAATCAAAACCACTTAATTAAAAAATCTCCAGGTTTTTATAAAAAAAATTTAAAATAACTTTGCACTTAAATACTTAAAACAAAATTTCATAGTAAAAATATAAATTATTTTAATTAATATTTTATAAATGTTTATTGAAAGTATTATTAGAATAACTTCGTGGTGAAATTTTTTGTAACAAAATTGTGTAAAAAATAAATAAAAATTGGTTCTTATGTTGATATTTAGCGATGTGTAAATCAATTTAAACATAAATATCACATGATCCGTATTAGCACTGCCGACAATTCTAACATTTTCAAGAATTCGGGATCGAATCCTGGCTGCGGAATGTATTTTTTTAATTCATCTTAATGTTTAGTAATATAAAGTCAAAACAAAATAACTAAAAAATATATTTTATAAAAAATATTAAAACTATTTTTAGAATAATTTGTGGCAAAAAATTTTGTAACAAAAATGTATAAAAAATTTATATGAAAATTGGTTGTATTGTTGTTACACATCAAATATAAAAATCAATTTACTCGCAAGCACCACATCTTCTGGAGTAGCACCACCGGCAATTCTAACATGTTGAAGAATCCATTTTCGAATCCCGACTGCGAAATAATATATTTTTTAAAGATTCTCTTCATATTAAGTAAGATAAATATATATTTTAAGCGTAAAACAAAGCCAAAACAAAATAATTATAATATATATAAATATATATATATATATATATATACATATATATTATAAAAAATGTATTGAAAATATTTTTAGAATAACTTTGTGGTAAAAAATTTTGAAATAAAAATGTCTATTAAATTTATATAAAAATTGGTTGATATGTTGATACACAACAATATAAAATTCAAGTTATACATAAATATCACATCATACATAGTTGCACTACTGAAAATTCTAACATATTTAAGAATCTGGGTTCAAATCCCAACTATGGAATGCTAATTTTTTTAATTTCTTTTTATTTTTATGTATAAGCATCTAATTAAATCAACAACTTTTATAAATTAATTAAATTATTAAAAGGTACATTGCAAATCAACCGATTTGTTAATTAAATTTTGTCCTTTTTCTTACTTGATCCCAATGATCTAATTTAACTCCCCAAGTCATTATAAATAGGCCACTGCAAGATGCTCATTTCAATATTTAAAAACAAGATGGCATTCTACAAGACTCTCCTTTTAACATTTATGATCATTTGCATTGCTTGAGACATCTTTGCAAGTAATAACCTATATATATATATGTTGTGTTTTTTATAAATGTTCTTGAGTCGCAATTGTATTTTTAATAAAAGCCCTTGAATTGTATGATACTATCTAGTATATTAAAAGGCATATGTTTTTGTTTTAAATAAATATTTTTTTTATCATTTGCATTGCCTCAAACATATTTGACGGTAATAATCTATATCTTTATCTTAATTTTTATCGCATCATATCATGTTTTTAATAAAATCACTTGGATTGTTGGATGCTATTAGGTATATTAAAAGGCATATGTTTTGTTTGAGAAATAATCATTTTATGAAATACAAGATATTTGAAAAGTTATAAGTACACAATTTCTATATTATATCTAATGGAATTTAAATTTTTGTTTCAGGAGAAATTGAATCCGACTCCACAACATGTTTTCCATCGAATTATTGTCCCACAGAGCCAGCACAGTGTAACTTTTTTTGTGTTAAAGTCGCAGGAAAACCTAAAGGTGGCTCATGTAACGGGGGTTTATGTTGTTGCAATTTGGCGGTTGGGAAATTTTAATTTAAAATTATAGTTTTTCCATTTAGTTGAATAAATTTATCTACAAACAGTCTATAAAATAAGTTGAACAATTAACAATGTAATTTCTTTTAAAATATTTAATTATATAAATTCTACTTAATTGCTCAAATGAAGATTTTATATTTCTTAATACAAAGTTATGGTTAATTATTATATTTACAAATCATTTAATTAATAGTTATATGAAATTTATAATCAAATTTATAAAAATAATGACTAAAATAACATTACTAACTTATAAAATATCTACCATTAACTTCAAAAATCAAAATATTTCAAGACGTGGTATTTTGTTTTTCTCGTATGTGAAAATATAATATAAACTTAGTATTTTAATGTATGGAATTTATATTTCATTAAAAGATGTATCAATAAAAATTTTATCCAGTAACTGTTCCAATATTTAATAATAAAATATGTAATATATGTACAATATTTTTGTAAATATATTAACTAAAAGATAATATTATGGTTTAAATTAGAAGAAATTATGAAAAAATAATCATAAAATAAATAAATTTTAATTAATATTTAATTATTTAATTAGTTCATTAGACTGATATTCTCATCCCCATGAACACAATGACAGAACAAAAAAAATTAGGAGATAGAATTCATTTATAGATGAAATCATTCAAATTTAATAAAAATAATTTCCAAATATATTCTTAATGATTATATTAATATATATATTTTAGCTCTAAACTACTCTACTTTATGGATGATACGCGTTATAAGACTAAAAATTGGTTTGTTAGAAAAACTAATGATTGGATTTTAAACCACGGTTTAGCTTAGGATATTAAATTGGGGAAAATAGTATACATTTTATTAATAAATGACATCTAGTATCTCCGAGTCTATTTATCAAAATAATACTTAAATGCCAATATTGTGATTTATTTTACAAGAAAATCTCAATAAAAACCACATAATTAAAAAATATCTAGGTTTTTATATAAAAAAAATATTTAAAACAACTTTGCACTGAAATAATTTTAAAAAAATTTAATAGTAAAAAAGTAAAATATTTTAATTAATATTTAATAAATATTTATTTAAAGTATTTTTTTTTGGGAAATGATATACTTTTTTTCATTTAACCAAAAACAGATGATAACAAAGGCGATCTAAAAGATCCAGCCACTAATTAACAAGAAAACTATGTAGGAAGCATAATCATAGCTAAGTAGTTTCTAAGTTTAATCTTCATCCAGCACCTGTAAGTGATAAAACCAATAATTTTTTTCCTAATGGTATCACTAGCTATGGAAGGACCAAAACAGAGCTGATTTCTATACAGCCATGATTCATAGATTGTCTCCGTAAATGCACATTTGAGCACTTCAGCCTTACTACCTTTGCCCTTACTCGCATGAAGAATCCAACGAATTTCCTCATCCCAGTTATTCAGGGTATGGTTCAAACCTAGCCAGTCAAGTACGGAAACCCAAATATCATAGAAAGTTTTACAGGAGAAGAAGATATGATTCAACGTTTCAGTCTCATTGCAGCAGCTACACATACTAGAGTCAAGAAGGCCAAACCTGTAAAATCTTTCTTTTGTGGGCATTTTTTTATGACATGCCATCCACAGAGTAAATTTAATATTTATTTAAAGTATTATTAGAATAACTTCGTGGTGAAATTTTTTGTAACAAAAATGTGTAAAAAAATAAATAAAAAATGGTTCTTATGCTAATATTTAGCGATGTGTAAATCAATTTACACATAAATATCACATATTCCACAGTAGCACTACCGGCAATTCTAACATTTTCAAGAACTTGGGATCGAATCCCGACTGTGGAATGTATTTTTTTAATTCCTCTTTATGTTTAGTAATATAAAGTCAAAACAAAATAACTAAAAAATATATATTTTATAAAAAATATTAAAACTATTTTTAGAATAATTTGTGGTAAAAAATTTTGTAAAAAAAATGTATAAAAAATGTATATGAAAATTGGTTGTTATGTTGACACACAACAATATAAAAATCAACTTACTCGTAAACATCACATCTTCCACAGTAGCACTACCAGCAATTCTAAGATGTTTAAGAATCCATATTCGACTCCCGGCTTCGAAATGTTATTTTTCTTAAAGATCCCCTTCATATTTAGTAATATAAATATATATTATTAGCATGAAATCAAGCCAAAAAAAAATAATTAAAATATATATATATATATATATATATATATATATATATATATTTTATAAAAAAAGTATTGAAAAAATTTTTAGAATAACTTTGTGGTAAACTTTTTTGTAACAAAATGTCTACAAAATTTATATCAAAATTGGCTGTTATGTTAATTCACAAAAATATAAAAAAAAATTTAAACATAAATAGCACATCATACATAGTTGCACTGTCGGCATGTCTAACATATTTAAGAATCTCAGTTCAAATTCCAACTGCGGAATGCAATTTTTTTTCCCTTTTATTTTTATGTATAAGAATCTTATTAAATCAACAACTTTTATAAATTAATTAAATTATTATTATTATTTGGTCTAATATAACTAAGCATTTATCTAAAAAAAACTTTAAAATAGTACTTTTTATATTACGTAATTTACTTATATATTATTATAGTAAAATTCAATCAAAACCACTTAATTAAAAAATCTCTAGGTTTTTATAAAAAATATTTAAAATAACTTTGCACTTGAATACTTAAAACAAAATTTCATAGTAAAAAAATAAAAATATTTTAATTAATATTTTATAAATGTTTATTGAAAGTATTATTAGAGTAACTTCGTGGTGAAATTTTTTGTAACAAAAATGTGTAAAAAAATAAATAAAAAATGGTTCTTATGCTAATATTTAGCGATGTGTGAATCAATTTACACATAAATATCACATATTCCACAGTAGCACTACCGGCAATTCTAACATTTTCAAGAACTTGGGATCGAATCCCGACTGTGGAATGTATTTTTTTAATTCCTCTTTATGTTTAGTAATATAAAGTCAAAACAAAATAACTAAAAAAATATATTTTATAAAAAATATTAAAACTATTTTTAGAATAATTTGTGGTAAAAAATTTTGTAAAAAAAATGTATAAAAAATGTATATGAAAATTGGTTGTTATGTTGACACACAACAATATAAAAATCAACTTACTCGTAAACATCACATCTTCCACAGTAGCACTACCAGCAATTCTAAGATGTTTAAGAATCCATATTCGACTCCCGGCTTCGAAATGTTATTTTTCTTAAAGATCCCCTTCATATTTAGTAATATAAATATATATTATTAGCATGAAATCAAGCCAAAAAAAATAATTAAAATATATATATATATATATATATATATATATATATATATATATATATATATTTTATAAAAAAAGTATTGAAAAAATTTTTAGAATAACTTTGTGGTAAACTTTTTTGTAACAAAATGTCTACAAAATTTATATCAAAATTGGCTGTTATGTTAATTCACAAAAATATAAAAAAAAATTTAAACATAAATAGCACATCATACATAGTTGCACTGTCGGCATGTCTAACATATTTAAGAATCTCAGTTCAAATTCCAACTGCGGAATGCAATTTTTTTTCCCTTTTATTTTTATGTATAAGAATCTTATTAAATCAACAACTTTTATAAATTAATTAAATTATTATTATTATTTGGTCTAATATAACTAAGCATTTATCTAAAAAAAACTTTAAAATAGTACTTTTTATATTACGTAATTTACTTATATATTATTATAGTAAAATTCAATCAAAACCACTTAATTAAAAAATCTCTAGGTTTTTATAAAAAATATTTAAAATAACTTTGCACTTAAATACTTAAAACAAAATTTCATAGTAAAAAAATAAAAATATTTTAATTAATATTTTATAAATGTTTATTGAAAGTATTATTAGAGTAACTTCGTGGTGAAATTTTTTGTAACAAAAATGTGTAAAAAAATAAATAAAAATTGGTTCTTATGCTAATATTTAGCGATGTGTGAATCAATTTACACATAAATAACACATATTCCACAGTAGCACTACCGGCAATTCTAACATTTTCAAGAACTTGGGATCGAATCCCGACTGTGGAATGTATTTTTTTAATTCCTCTTTATGTTTAGTAATATAAAGTCAAAACAAAATAACTAAAAAATATATATTTTATAAAAAATATTAAAACTATTTTTAGAATAATTTGTGGTAAAAAATTTTGTAAAAAAAATGTGTAAAAAATGTATATGAAAATTGGTTGTTATGTTGACACACAACAATATAAAAATCAACTTACTCGTAAACATCACATCTTCCACAGTAGCACTACCAGCAATTCTAAGATGTTTAAGAATCCATATTCGACTCCCGGCTGCGAAATGTTATTTTTCTTAAAGATCCCCTTCATATTTAGTAATATAAATATATATTATTAGCATGAAATCAAGCCAAAAAAAAATAATTAAAATATATATATATATATATATATATATATATATATATATTTTATAAAAAAAGTATTGAAAAAATTTTTAGAATAACTTTGTGGTAAACTTTTTTGTAACAAAATGTCTACAAAATTTATATCAAAATTGGTTGTTATGTTAATTCACAAAAATATAAAAAAAAATTTAAACATAAATAGCACATCATACATAGTTGCACTGTCGGCATGTCTAACATATTTAAAAATCTCAGTTCAAATTCCAACTGCGGAATGCAATTTTTTTTATTTCCCTTTTATTTTTATGTATAAGAATCTTATTAAATCAACAACTTTTATAAATTAATTAAATTATTATTATTATTTGGTCTAATATAACTAAGCATTTATCTAAAAAAAACTTTAAAATAGTACTTTTTATATTATGTAATTTACTTATACAGTATTATAGTAAAATTCAATCAAAACCACTTAATTAAAAAATCTCTAGGTTTTTATAAAAAATATTTAAAATAACTTTGCACTTAAATACTTAAAACAAAATTTCATAGTAAAAAAATAAAAATATTTTAATTAATATTTTATAAATGTTTATTGAAAGTATTATTAGAGTAACTTCGTGGTGAAATTTTTTGTAATAAAATTGTGTAAAAAAATAAATAAAAATTGGTTCTTATGCTGATATTTAGCGATGTGTAAATCAATTTATACGTAAATATCACATAATCTGCAGTAGCACTGTCGACAATTCTAACATTTTCAAGAATTTGGGATCGAATGCTGGCTGCGGAATGTATATTTTTAATTCATCTTAATGTTTAGTAATATAAAGTCAAACCAAAATAACTAAAAAATATATTTTATAAAAAATATTAAAACTATTTTTAGAATAATTTGTGGCAAAAAATTTTGCGACAAAAACGTATAAAAAATTTATATGAAAATTGGTTAAAATGTTGATACACAGAAATATAAAAATCAATTTACTCGCAAACACCACATCTTCTGGAGTAGCACCACCGACAACTCTAACATGTTGAAGAATCCATTTTTGAACCCCGGCTGCAAAATAATATTGTTTTTTAAAGATGCTTTTCATATTTAGTAAAATAAATATATATTTTAAGCGTAAAATAAAGCCAAAACAAATTAATATATATATATATATATATATATATATATATATATTTTATAAAAAAATGTATTGAAAATATTTTTAGAATAACTTTGTGGTAAGAATTTTTTAAACAAAAATGTCTATTAAATTTATATAAAAATTGGTTGCTATGTTGATACACAACAATATAAAAATCAAGTTATACATAAATATCACATCATTCATAGTTGCACTACCGAAAATTCTATCATGTTTAAGAATCTGGGTTTAAATCCCAACTGTGGAATGCTAATTTTTTTAATTCCTTTTTATTTTTATGTATAAGCATCTAATTAAATCAACAACTTTAATAAATTTATTAAATTATTAAAAGGGCCATTGCAAATCAACCGATTTCCTAATTAAATTTTGTCCTTTTTCTTACTTGATCCCAATGATCTAATTTAACTCCCCAAGTCATTATAAATAGGCCATTGCAAGATGCTTATTTCCACATTTATAAACAAGATGGCATTCTACAAGACTCCCCTTATAACATTTATGATCATTTGCATTGCTTCAGACATCTTTGCAAGTAATAACCTATATATAAAACTCAATTTTCATTGATTCATTTGCATTGTTGTGTTTTTAATAAAAGTACTTGAGTCGCAATTGTGTTTTTAATAAAAGCCCTTGAATTGTATGATATTATCTAGTATATTAAAAGGCATATGTTTTTGTTTTAAATAAATAATTTTTTTATCATTTGCATTTCCTCAAACATATTTGACGGTAATAATCTATATCTTTATCTTAAATTTTATCGCATCATATTATGTTTTTAATAAATCATATGGATTGTTGGATGCTATCAGGTATATTAAAAGGCATATGTTTTGTTTGAGAAATAATCATTTTATGAAATACAAGATATTTGAAAAGTTATAAGTACACAATTTCTATATTATATCTAATGGAATTTAAATTATTGTTTCAGGAGAAATTAAATCCGACTCCACAACATGTTTTCCATCAAATTATTGTCCCACAGAGCCAGCACAGTGTAACAATTTTTGTGCTAAAGTCGCAGGAAAACCTACAATGATTTCTTGAGTTTGAAAACATGTTATGGAGACTTAGCGTCTTCAAAACCAGGAGGTTGGTGGACATAGACTTCCTCATCTATATAGCCGTTTAAGAAGGCACTCTTAACATCCATCTGATATAGAGTGATGTTATGTTGAGTGGCAAAGGAATTTAGTAAGCGAATAGATTCTAACCTGGCCACTGGTGCAAAGGTTTCTGTATAGTCAATACCTTCTTGCTGACTATAGCCCTGAGCAACCAGTCTGGATTTGTTTCTTACCACTTCTCGTTTCTCACTGAGCTTGTTTCTGAAAATCCACTTTGTACCAATGATGTTAAATCCTTTTGGTCTAGGAACCAAATCCCATACATCATTCCTTGTAAACTGATTAAGTTCTTCTTGCATAGCAATTATCCAATCTGGATCTTTTAGAGCTTGATCAATAAAAGTTGGCTCGATCAAAGAGACAAGACCTAATTGACATTCTGCATTGTTCTTAAGGAATGCTCTTGTTCTGATGGGATCATCTTTCTTTCCAAGGATTACATCTTCTGAGTGAGATGAGGTGAGTCTAGAAGGTTTTCTGACTGTTGGTTCTTCCGACATATTGAGATTCTCTAAAGATGCAGCAACTTGATCTTCTGATTCTTTGCTTCTGATACTTTCAGTTTCTGAAGCTTTGCTTCTTGGTTCTTCAGCTTCTGATATATCAATATCTATATCTGCAAAATTCTCAAACTGCTTTGGTTTTTCAATACCAAGCTTATCATTAAATCTGATATTGATTGACTCTTCTACAACCAATGTTTCAGTATTGTATACTCTGTAGCCTTTAGAGCGTTCACAATATCCAAGAAGGAAACATTTTTTTGCCTTAGAATCAAACTTACCAAGATGATCTTTAGTATTTAGAATAAAACACACACAACCAAAAGGATGAAAATATGAAATGTTGGGCTTTCTGTTCTTCCACAGTTCATAAGGAGTCTTATTTAGAATAGGTCTTATAGAAATTCTATTCTGAATATAACACGCAGTGTTTATTGCTTCTGCCCAGAAGTGCTTAGCCATATTGGTCTCATTGATCATGGTTCTGGCCATTTCTTGTAGATTCCTATTCTTTCGCTCTACAACTCCATTTTGCTGTGGAGTTCTAGGGCAAGAGAAATCATGGGCAATACCATTTTCTTTGAAGAACTCCTCAAAGAATTTGTTCTCAAATTCACCACCATGATCACTTCTAACCTTTATGATTTTGCACTCCTTCTCAGATTGAATCTGAGTGCAGAATTCAAAGAACACTGAATGAGACTCATCCGTGTGTTTTAAGAACTTTACCCATGTCCAGCAACTATAATCATCTACGATGACTAATCCATATTTCTTCCCTCTGACAGATGCTGTTTTGACTTGTCCAAACAGATCAATGTGCAGAAGTTCTAGCGGTCTAGAGGAAGAGACAACATTCTTATACTTGAATGCAAGTTTGGAGAACTTTCCCTTCTGACATGCTTCACAAAGAGCATCTGATTTGTATTTCAGATTTGGAAGTCCTCTGACCAGATTTAGTTTGTTAATCTGAGAAATCTTTCTCAAACTAGCATGTCCTAATCTTCTGTGCTAGACCCATTGCTCTTCAGAAACAGACATAAGGTAAGACACCTTCTGCTTCTCAAGATCAGAAAGATCAATCTTATAAATGTTGTTCTTTCTCTTGCCTGTAAATAGGATTGAGCCATCCTTCTGACTTACAGCCTTGCAAGACTTTTGATTGAAGATTATATCATAACCATTGTCACTTAATTGACTTATGGACAATAAGTTATGCGTTTCTACAAGAAGTACATTAGTTATGGAAGGAGAGTTACCCATACTTATGGTTCCAAAGCCAATAATCTTGCCCTTCTGATCTCCTCCAAACTTGACTTATCCACCTGACTTAAGCACCAGGTCTTGGAACATAGACCTTCTTCCCGTCATATGTCGCGAGCACCCAGAGTCCATGTATCATGACATTTTGTGCTTTGTCTTCTTTGCTGCCAAGGATATATGCAACAGAAATTATCTTCTCCTTAGGTACCCACAATTTCTTGGGTCTTTTCTTGTTAGTTTTCTTCAAGTTCTGATTGAACTTGGGTTTAGCAAAATAATTAACAGGAAGGACAGCATGATATTCTTTAGATATGGCAACATGATATTTTTTAGGTTGTGTCACATGCTTCTTGGTGTGTGTAGCATGAAAGCTTTGTGCATGTGAAGTGAGCCTAATATCATGAGAGTGGCCGTATTTGAACTGCCCATACAATGGCTTGTATGTGATTTTTAACTCATCAACAGATTCAAATTTGTGTGGGATATTACCCTCATAGCCAACGCCAATCCTCTTGTTTCCAGAAATTCCATATATCATAAAAGCAAGGTGACTTCTGCCAATACTTCTGGATAGAAACTTTCTGAAGCTCGAGTCATATCCTTTCAGAATATGATTGAGGCTAGGATTGGATTTTTCTGATTTAGAAGGAGATCCAATGTCTTCGGATAATTTTAAAACTTTTTCCTTCCGTTCAGAATTTTCCACTTCCAGCTTCTTAGTTTCAGATTCAAATAGCTTTTTCAGCTTTCTGTATTTGATACTAAGATGAGCCTTGAGTTCCAGAAGTTCAGTTAAACTGGAAACTAACTCTTCTCTAGATAGTTCAGAAAATACCTCTTCAGAATCTGATTCTGATGTAGATTCTGATCCATCATCCACTGTGGCCATTAGTGCAAGATTTGCTTGTTCACCTTCAGAGTCTGATTCTGATTCTGATTCAGAATCATCCCATGTTGCCATAAGGCCCTTCTTCTTATCAAACTTTTTCTTGGGATTCTCCTTCTGAAGTTTTGGACATTCATTCTTGAAGTGTCCAGGTTCATTGCACTCATAGCAGATGACCTTCTTCTTATCTGATCTTCTGCCACAAGAAGATTCTCCTCTTTTAGGCTTCTTTGATGTGTAGCACTCTCAGGTTTTAGCATCCTGAGGAATGTAATTTGAAGGACTTGAGGAACGATGAACATGTTGGAGGCCAGTTCAGACACTTGTCGGTTGCAACTATAGGATACGCGTGGGGATCATTATTCACCACTGAGGTAGGTTACCTGGATACATGGCCTCGGAGTTGGACCACCATGTTAGTACTACCAGACGGGTATAATGCCACAATATCGCTATCATGCACAAGATGCGTGAGTCATCCTTTTTCCGACATGTGTGGGACATAGGCGATCTGAAGCTAAGGTAGAATTCTAATTTGGAACTTGTGAGATGCAGATCCAGACTCTCATAAGGTATGTGGGATAAGGATCCATACGCCGCGCTCGATAGTAGAAGCATAACTAGACATGCGATGGTGAGATGGATCAAGATCCGATACTATGCTTATAGAGACGCTGAATGATCGTGCTCGCGCAAGTTAGAGATAGATTATACCTTGCAGACGTTCTTGTCTCGTAAAGTGTTAAGTTGGCAATTTTGCATGAGTTTCTAGAGTGGGACTCATGTGCGGTCATGATATCCTGGTAAGCATGGTGAGTGGCTATCATGTACCATTGGCTACTCGTGATGGAATGTGCGAGTTGTATCTTGGATCAGATCGATGTGTGATGTGTTTGGTAAGGTATTGCTAGATACTCTGAGTGAAGAAATGTTAATCTTGGTAAAGCATAGAAACTTTGGTTTGATAACTTCTGAGGAGTCTATAAGAGAGATGTTCGAAGTGCAAAGTGCAATTTCTTGCATTGTGGCTACACTCTGGCTGTTAGAAGCAATGCAATGAAGGATGCAGCCATCGAGGAAGTCAGTTTAGTGTCAGATTCAGAGATGGAACATACATTAGATGACTGTGTGAATGGAGTGTGGCTATGGGAGGATTGTTATATTAGTAAGTCGCACGATTTATCAAAGGTGATACTACGCTAAGACAATGAAGGTGTATGGTTGGGTAAAAGTTGTGTAGAACTGCGAGAGTTATCATGAGCTGCAGTACGTTTTGAAGGGTTTATTATACCGACCAAACAACCAGACTTATTGGAAGGGGAAAAACATAGAAGATGTACACTGTGGAAATCAATGACAAGGACGAACCTCTAAGCCAGTGAAATTTTAGGTTTCAATGTCCTGAGATCGAAAAGTGTGCCTAAGTTGTGGTAGATGAACTAATATGGAATAACATAGTAAGTGGAAACTTGATTTTGGAGAGTACGCAACTTCGAGGAGTAGTAGTCGACGATGGATGTATATGGAGTTCTAGCATGTGTTGTAATTGGACAACTGTAGATGAGGAATTATCGTGTATTAATGGAAACTAAGTGAATTATGGATATAACGTGACTTAAAGGATTTCAAGGTGTGTGACTTGTTGGAATCAGAGTAGCGCAACGGATCAAGGAAGAATCAGATAAGTCTGAGGTAGGAACGAACAGACTATTTGTAGGATTTTATGTTGGGATGAAATTATCTTCCTAAGGGAAATTGTAGAAGCAGCGTTTCGTTCATTCTAGTCTCTCAAGGATCACCATAACTCGAGAGGTGTTGTCAATGGGCCAGCTTGGGAATACATTTTATGGATGGCATGCGGTCCGATGTTCTTAGGTTATCAGTTTAGCTTGTAAGTCACAAGGGTTGGACTGAGTATCAGACTATTGAAATGCTGAAGGCAAGCGAAGGATTGCAATTGACGTAAGTTCTTTGTGGTTTTGTCTTGTGTACTATGATTGTACAGGAAGATTAGGACAATGGTTACAGGTTATTTATTGAATTTCGCCTCTTATCAATAGAATCTTGTGCGAAGTTGTTGAATGTCAAGGCTATAGTTGCAAGATGATTACACCATCGCGGTTTACGGTGACAGTTGTTATGTCTAAACTGGAGTAAGGGTTAAAGTAAGGAGATTCAGTTGTATAAGTAATGGTAAACTTGGGACAACCACCCTAACACTTTGGAAACCAGAAGTTAAGACCAAGACATTTGGCTAACGCCTAACGTCATTGTATGGACTCAAGTGGAGAATAATTTGAATTGTTGTCGCAGAAGTGACGTTCTGGTAGTAATTCTCGAATGAGAAGTAATACTAGGAGCTGTGTGAGTCAGTAATGTTGCTGAACGAGGGTGAACACACCAGAGAATGAAACGAAGGATATCCGACATCAGTGGATTACTAAGATTTTTTTTTTGAAGTTATGAAATCTAATATGGAGCAGTGAAGGTCTAGGACCTTGGAAGGATCTTTCCCCAGGTATGTCAAGATGAAGTACCTGAACAGACGTGTTGCTTGATAGTTAAGGTTCTGATCATGAATAATGGGACATCAGTTTGGCAGATTATGTTTATTTAATTGGGATGACACTAAGACAGAGTCGTAAGGTCTTTTAAAGGGAGAATGTAAGGAACATTCATCCCCTCGTTGGACGAAATATGAAGAGTTTGTTTTCGTGGTGATCGGAAAGAATTCGAGGACAAATTTAAATTAGGGGGAAGAGAATGTAATATCCCATATTATATTAAGCAAGATTATACATATATAAATTGCTAAGAATAAATTATGGATTAATCTCTAATTGAGAAAAAGTTAGTTGGGATGGAAGAAGATTAGTTGGAAACAAACTAAATGGCAAAGGTGTAAATGTCACTTAGTTGAGGGACATTTTGGACATGTAACAAGAGTGCATGTGAATAAGGACATGTTTGGTGGAGTGTATTACAAATCACATTTTTATGAGTAGACTTGAGAGAAAGAAAGAAAGAGAAGCTTTTATTCATTATCATCTACTCCATTTTCGTACACCATGGGCAGCACTAACTAAATCAGGTATATATCTCTGCTTATAACTCCGATCGTAACGATTCTGGTCTCGTTGGAAAGCTAACGAAATTCTCTTTGATTTGCATATATGGTTCGCGTTCATAGCTTCTTTTTTGAAGGAGAAAATCAAGATTGAAGTTGGGATATGCATGCTGAATGTGAAGAAGAATGGGTTACGGGTTTGGTGAGCTTGAAGGTGAAGTTTGTGTCAAGAAAGGAGTTTAATGGCAGCAAGAGCATCCTCATAACCTCCATTTGATCCATGGTAAGTCCTTAGTTAGAGACTTTGGGGGAATCATGGGAAATTTGCATGTTGGGGTTTGGGGTTTGAGTGAAAATTCATGATGATTAACATGCTTATATGATAAATTGTTAATTGATAATGTTATGGAATGTTGTATTACTTTAATCCTTTGCATGGTGATGATTATGTATATATGCATGTTATAAATTCGTTTGGGATCAACTGTGATACTTAGAATTAATTAGATAGGTTTGGGACTGGTTTAGAAATCTTAAAATGCAGAATTTTTGGGACTGTCAGTCATGTAACTGGTTATATGGTTGATATAACCGGTTACATGTGTGAAAATGGTGAAAAACACAGTTTTTGGATCATGTAACCGGTTACATAATTCATGTAACCCGTTACATCACTGTTTGGGCAGATTTTCCATAACTTCGAAAATTCATAACTTTTGCGTCATAAGTCCGTTTTGCGCAAACTTTATATCGTTGGAAAGCTAGTAACATGTACTATCTAATGAAATAGGTCCCCAAACCAGAATGTTTGATTTAAAAATAGTGGAACCCCACTTAGTGAATCAATGAATTAGTATGAGAACCTATGTCTCTATCATTCGATTAATAATTCTCATGTTATGCGTGACATATATTTTCTATTGCTTACTAAGAATGTGACATCCATATTTGAGAATGTTATGCCATTATATTTTATACATGAAAATATAAGGACACCTTCGTTTTGGTTAAACGATTGGATTGATTGTATTGTATGTGATTTTGACATTATGTCATATTTGCGTATGCTTGAACCGAAGTGGTCGGAGGACTAGATTGGGATGCTACTCCGACTATGTGGTCAATGAGTCTTCCCGGACCGTGCAGTCCAATGGAATAGCCCGTTCACGTGTATTGTTCAATAAGGTGTCCATCTGAGCTACCGTTGCAGTATGCTCGTGAGTGCCATACGGGGTTTTTACTCACTTGGCGTTAACACACTTGCGTGCTCAGTATGTCGGGGTTATGCGGCCATGTAGGCAAATGCATAATGAGGTAACTCACCTCTAGTGAAGTCACGTAGACTAATACTAGGATTTCGCCCGATGGGCTCAGGCGTTAAGGTGGCGGTTTGTACTCGGCGTAACTCACTAGCGTGAAGAAGGTTAATGGGACAATGACGCCAATTAGGCTAAGGTCATCTCGCAGCCATTTAGGCTTGTGCGAACCCGTTTAATCGTCTTGCAGTGTGCTTGTACAAGTCCCTTGACAATAGGCAGGAGGTTACTCATCGAGGATGCATTTATTCCATAATCTAGTCGAGGTTTTATTACACTTATGGATTCCCCGTATATGGATGCGGGTTTGCATACTTGTTTGCTATACAATGTGTATTTGTTTAAGGCAAGTCCAATGGGGACGAGTCACTTTGTTTGCTCCGTACTTGTACTGGATGTGAGGATAAACCCCGAATCAATGATGGATTCGGTTTTGATGCATGTACCCTGTAGATCCGAGTGGATCCATAGGATAGGAGGACTCACTGAGATTTAGTAATATCACCCCAATCAACTTATATTTTTTTTAGGTGAAGTTTAATAGCTTTTGATAGATAGCAGGTTCGGATTGATGGCTTGAAGTGGTGTTGGCTCGAAGACCTCATTGGTTTTGACATTCCGCTGTGCAAGATCCATTGAAGACTCATGTATTATGCTTCTTAGTAAAATTTCATGTTGTACTCAATATGGATCATCTTGTATCTGGACTTTTGTATGTACTTAAATATCAATTTTTAATGTTTCATGCATAATATACTAGTCAATTATGTATGGGGTGTTACAGTTGGTATCAGAGCAGGTCGATTCTCGACCGAGCCATGAGACATCACTAGCAATTCCTTTTCCTCCTCTCAAGTGTGCGTTGCTAGCCTGATTTTACTAATATCTCATTCAGTTGTTGAACTTGATCAACTCATCAACTGAGTGTGAGACAAACAGATCCGAATGCTTAACCGAAACATTGGACATCAGCACATTATCATGTTCCATCACATTGCATTCATAAAAGCATTAAGGAATAATTATTAGTAGTTGCATTAGCACATTCATGATCATATACGACATAGCATGTTCAAATATTATTAAGTCAACATTCTGGTTTGGGGACCTATTCATTAGAAAGTACATGTTACTAGCTTTCCAACGATATAAAGTTTGCGCGAAACGGACTTACGACGCAAAAGTTATGAATTTCCAAAGTTGTGAAAAATCTGCCCAACAGTGATGTAACCGGTTACATGAATCATGTAACGGGTTACATGACCAAAAAGCTACATTTTTTACCCTTTTTCACACATGTAACCGGTTACATCAACCATGTAACCGGTTACATGACTGACAGACCCAAAAATTCTGCATTTTAAGAGTTCTAATCCAGACCCAAACCCCTCTAATTGATTCCCAGCATCATAATTTAATCCAAAAACAAATTTACAACATGCAATAATGATATAATATATATATTACATACATAAAACACAATCTCATCATTAAATCAAACATGCATCAAGTTAGCTCACACTAAAACCCTTAACATGCAAATTCTTCCCTAAATTCTACCCAAGGTTTCTAATCTAATGGAACTCACCTTGGCTAAATAGAGGTTAGAAGGATGTTCTTGCTGCCATTGGACTTCCACCATAGCCAAAGCTTCCTCTCCAAGCTCACCAAACCCGTAACCCCTTTATAACTCATTTCAGCATGCATCATCCAACTTCAAGCTCATATATCTCCTTCAAAACAGAAGCTATGAACGCGAACCATATATGCAAATCGAAGAGAATTTAGTTAGCTTTCCAACGAGACCAGAACCGTTAGGATCGGAGTTACGAGAAGAGAGTTCTACCTGATTTAGTGGGAGTTGCACCATTGTTGCGAAAATGAAACTTGAACCACTTCTTTCTCCTTCCTCTCTCTTGCTTCTAACCATTCTCTTCTCAAAATTCTGGTTTTGAAAGAGGTAATGTCTCTACCAACAATCTTAGGTCCATGCATTTAGAGGTTAATGTCTCCTTTACCCTCTAACTAAGTCATATTCACCAATTTGCCACTTTGTTGGTTTCTAACTACCCCCTTTGGATCCTAACCATCTCAAAAGTCATCTTGGTAGTTCTTAATATAAGTACATGTATGTACTACTTATACATCCTCTAATCTTCATTTGAACAATTTAAAATGACAATTACCAATGTCGGAGAATCGGGGTATTACATTCTCCCCCCTTAAATAGAATTCGTCCTCGAATTCTTTGCATCACCACGAAAGCAACTCTTCATGTTTCTCCCAACAAGGGGATGAATGTTCCCTACATTCCTTCTTTATATACCCTTACGACTCTGTTGGAGTGCCATTCCATTCGAAAGGGCATGATCCGCTAGAACTGGTGTTCCACCCTTTCCGATCGAAAGCCTTACTCCTTACACAACACATCTATTCAGATACTCCATATTGAAATACTTGAGAAAGATCCTTCTGAGGTCCGAGACCTTCACCGCTCTATACTAGATTTCCATAGCTCCAGAATCTTAGCAGTCCACTCATGTCGAGTATCCTTCGTTCTAGTCTTTGTTTAACTTATCCTTGCTAAACATACGTTACTGCTAACCTCGAATTCTCGAGTTACTTCCCATTCAAGAATTTATGCCAAAATATTCCTTTCTGCGACGACACTTCAGAAAAACCTACAATGATCGCCAAGTTCATACAACGATCACTCTCCACAAGAGTCCATACAACCGCTAGGTGATCGCCAAGTTCCTTGGTCTTAACTTCCAGTTCCTAAAGTCTTAAGATGATTGTCCCAAATTCACCTTTACTTATACAACTGAATCTCCCTACTTTAACCCTTACCTCAATTTAGACATAACAACTGTCACCGTAAACCACGAAGGTGTAATCATCTTGCAACTATAGCCTTGACATTCGACAACCTCACACAAGATTCTACTAATGAGAGGCGAAATGCAACAATTGACCTGTAACCATTGCCCCAATCTTCCTGTACAATCATAGTACACAAGGCATAACCACAAAGAACTTACATCAATTGCAATCCTTCACTTGCCTTCAGCATTTCAATGGTCTGATACTCAGTCCAACCATTGTGACTTACAAGCTAAACTGATAACCTACGAACATCGGACCGCATGCCATCCATAAAATGTATCCCCAAGCTGGTCCATTGACAATACCTCTCGAGTTATGGTGATCCTTGAGAGACTGGAATGAACGAAACGCTGCTTCGACAATTTCTCCTAGGAAGATACTTTCATCCCAACATAAAATCCTACAAAATTCCGTTCATTCCTACCTCAGACTTATCTGATTCTCCGTTGATCCGTTGCGCTACTCTGATTCCAACAAGTCACACACCTTGAAATCCTCTAAGTCACGTTATATCCATAACTCACTTAGTTTTAATACTTCACTAAGCTTTACCCTCTCCTCGAATAACAACAGTCCTTCCTCAAGATTCATACAACACACCGCATGATAAGACGTCAGACACATATGCCGCCAACTACCACACGTGCCAGAACTCCATATACATCCATCGTCGACTACTACTTCCCGAAGTTGCATATTCCCCAGAACCAAGTCTCTAGTGACTCCATCATTTCAGAATAGATCCATCTATCACAACTTAAACACACGTTCCTGTTTCAGGACATTGAAAACCAAATGCTCATTGACTTAGAAATCGTCCTTCATTATTGATTCCCATAGTGTATAACCGCTACGTCTGTCATTCCAACAAATCTTGTTGCTCAACCGGTATATCGAACCCTTCACAATGTACTGCAGCTCATGATAATTCTAGCAGTTTTACACAACTTCTACCCAACCATACACCTTCATTCTCTTAGCGTAGTATCACCTCTGATAACTCGTGCGACTTACTGATATAACAATCCTCCCATAGCCACACTCCATTCACACAGTCATCTAATGTATGTTCCACCTCTGAATCAGACACTCAACTGACTTCCTCGGCGGCTGCATTCTTCATTGCAGTGCTTCCAACGGTCGGAGTGTAGCCACAATGCAAGAAATTGCACTTGAAGGATAGAAAAACACTTAGAAGGGGGGGGATTGAATAAGTGTGACTTTAAATCTTGGACGATAAAAATAAATTGCACAATTATTTTTATCCTGGTTCGCTGTTAACGAAGCTACTCCAGTCCACCCCCGCAGAGATGATTTACCTCAACCTGAGGATTTAATCCACTAATCGCACGGATTACAATGGTTTTCCACTTAGTCCACGACTAAGTCTTCTAGAGTATTCTGATCACAACTTGATCACTCCAGGAACAACTGCTTAGACAACTTCTAAGACTTTTCTAGAGTCTACTGATCAACCTGATCACTCTAGTTACAAACTGCTCAGCCAACTGCTAAGACTTCCTAGAGTATACTGATCACACGATCACTCTAGTTCCTTACAACTTAATGTAATCTATACAAGAGTTTACAAATGCTTCTTAAAAGCTATAATCACAAACTGTGATATTTCTGTTATCGTTTAAGCTTAATCTCACTAAGATATTACAACAGCAATGTAGTGAGTTGATGAAGATTCTGAGCTTTGATTGAATAGCGTTTCAGCAAGTTTATTTTCGTTCAGAGTTATTAAGAATTGGTAACCTTGCTTCTCATCAGAACTTCATATTTATAGGCGTTGAGAAGATGACCGTTGAGTGCATTTAATGCTTTGCGTGTTCCGTACAGCATTGCATTTAATGTTATACGCTTTTGTCAACTACCTCGAGCCTTGTTCACGCTGTGTCTACTGACGTTGCCTTTAGTAGCTTTAACGTTCCTTTTGTCAGTCAGCGTAGTCTGCCACCTGTACTTCCTTCTGATCTGATGTTTGTGAATACGACGTTTGAATATCATCAGAGTCAAAACAGCTTGGTGCATAGCATCTTCTGATCTTCTGATCTTGAAGTGCTTCTGTTGCGTGATACCATCTTATGATCTTCAGTGCTTCTGATCTCATGTTCTTCTGATGCCATGTTCTGATTCTGCTTCGACCATCTTCTGATGTCTTACCAGACCATGTTCTGATGTTGCATGCTGAACCATTTGAGACACAACTTCTGAGCGCTGAATTATGCGTACTCTTTATATATATTTCCTGAAAGGGAAATTGCATTGGATTAGAGTACCATATTATCTTAAGCAAAATTCATATTATTGTTATCATCAAAACTAAGATAATTGATAAGAACAAATCTTGTTCTAACAATCTCCCCCTTTTTGATGATGACAAAAACATATATAAATGATATGAATTTGCGATCAGAAAGAGTAGACGGCAAAAGACAAATTACACAGCTATAGCATAAGCATATGAATATGTCTCCCCCTGAGATTAACAATCTCCCCCTGAGATAAATAATCTCCCCCTGAAATAAATACTCGAAGAACTTTGATAAAAGACTTCCCTGATTATTTCGGTAGAGACGATCATATAAGCTTCTGCCTTCAGAGAATTCATAGCTTCTGACTTCTGCTTCCATTGGACAGCTTTAGAACTTGAATTTCTTTAGATCCTTAGAACACTCACAGCTTCTGATTCCTGCTTCCATCGTGGACAGCTTCAGAACTTGAATTTCTTTGATCTTCAGAACATTCACAGCTTCTGACTTCTGCTTCCATTCAGGACAGCTTCAGAACTTGAATTTCTTTGATCTTCAGAACATTCACAGCTTCTGATTTCTGCTTCCATTCAGGACAGCTTCAGAACTTGAGTTTTCTGGATCTTTTAGAACATTCACATCTTCTGATTTCTGCTTCCCTCGGATAGCTTCAGAACTTTGAATGTCTACCAATCATCACTTCATGCTAGATTTGTATCAGAACATTGTTGAATGTACCAGAGCATCATCAGAGCATCTCTACATCCTGAAATGTTACAGAACAAAAACTAAACGACAAAAGTCAGCATGAACGAGTTAGAACATAAAATGTATGTTTGAACACATTATATGTATCAGAGCCATATAGGCTGAAATAATGTATCAGAGCCATAACATTATATGTATCAGAGCAAATAGAATTTTGTCAGAACAGGATAGACAATGATATTCAAAGTCTATTATCAGTGCTTCTGATTCATTCTTCTTTCTTGCTTCTGATCTCTGAAGCTTGACAGCACTCAGCTTGCTTCAGTTTCCAAGAGCTTATTCCTTTTACAGAATCTGTACCTGCAAAACACTTAAACCATATAGAACTTGCAGTTCTTGTTAGTGAATGCAACTGATTAAATCAAATCATTTATCACAGTATTTCTCCCCCTTTTTGTCATATCATCAAAAAATAGAAAAGATTCAGATGAATAAAACAGAACACATGGAGGAAGAAGATGATGTCATTAAGGTTCAACCATTGGGTACAGAAGTACAAAATGAAAAGATCAGATGCACAGAAACAAAACAGATGCAAAGAAAAGAAAGAAACAGCATAGACTCAATCTAAGATGGCCCTAGTCTTGACAAGATCTTGGCCAGCATCTCTTTCATCTCGTTGTTGTGTCCTTCTTGCCTCTCAATGAAAGCATCATACTTGTCATTGCGTGAGCTTTGCTCATCCTGTCTCCTCTGAATTTCTTCCAGCGTTTTTGCAAGACGAGAAGGTTCATCAGAAGAAGCTTCACAGCTTTGATCCACAGGAATGACAACTTGATCTGCAGCTTCCATAGAAGTATCATTTGCTGGGATATCCTCAACAGGGTCTGATTCAGCAACATGATCTTCAGCATCTGCTTCTTGCATAGAAGCATCTCCATATTCTGCAGCAGGAATTTCCGAGTCTCCATTCTCAAGTGCCTGAAGAATGGCAGCTAGATTCCTTGGAGCAGAAGGACCTTCAACTTCTGGTGGGTCAACAACTTCTGGAATGACCAAGTTTGGATCTTTCTCAGACGGGTTTTCCCTCAGATAGTCAAAGAGAGTCTTGAAATCTCCTAGCAGAACAGGATAATCAGGAATCCAGATAACCATGTCCCTGCATGGGTTTGCTTCCATTGCAGCAGCCAGTCTCAACTGTTCCATCTCATCCACAAAGGGCTTCTCCTCAGCAGCAACACAATTTCTGAGAGGATGGTAGTATATACCATTATCTCCCTCCAGAAGGTAACCAGGGTAACCAGGGGCAGCAGCCACTAGTCTTTTCTGTACTGCTATTGCTTCTACTTGAAAATCCTTGCGAAATCTTCTCCAGAGATTTCTTGTAGAAACATCATCCAGACCATTTAGGAATGCATCCTTCAGAAGGTCTAGACTGCTAATCACCTCAAGTCTGAAAAGTTCCAGGTAGGTATAGGGTTCAGGTTCAGGCGAATTGAAGGTGAATTTGTAGTCAGGATAGAGAAGACAGTAAGGTTCGGAATTTTCGATAGGTAAGGGATGAGATATAGAAGTTGGAAGTACGGTGGATGAGGAAGAAGGGATATCTGAGAGAATGATTGATGAGGATGGAATATCAGAAATGATGGATTGAGACGAGGATGGAGTGTTTGTAAAGGGAATTGGTGAGAGAGATTTATCAGAAGGAGTTGGGGGAAGAATACTTAAAGGTGTGGGGTTTAGAATGGGAGAGGAGGAGGATGATGGAGAAGGATTTGGTAGAGTGAAGTTTACTTTTGGTTCAGATGGAGGTGATTGGAAAGATGGTTTAGGGACAGAAGGAGGTGGAGTAAAGACATTTCTGGAGATTTGTACAGAAGAAGAAGAAGATCTGGTTCTGCGAAAGGAATCTCTGATCCTTTTATCTCTTCGTTCTTTAGAGTCCACCTTGTCAGGATCATAGGTGACCCTCAACTTCTTGGCTCTCTCAGCCTCATCTTCTTGTGCCTTTCTTTTTAGCCTTGCCTGACGTTCCTTTTTATCCTTCTTCAGAATATCATCTTTGGATGGAAGTACTCTGCCACGGATCCAAGCAGGATCAACGTCTGATTGCTTCCTCACACAATCTTCCAAGTAAAACTTGACAACTTGATCAAGTTCTTTATGATACAAAGATATGAATCCTTCAACAGCAATTCTTCTTGACAGAATGTCAGGAAAGCTTGTGCACATAACAGGTACATTCTTAATGACTTCCAGTCCGAACAGATCAACACCATTGAAGATGGGACCTTGAGTTACTCCAAGAAAATGCGAGACATTACAATTTCTGATGGAGTCCACCACTTTGCTTTCAATCAGAATGTCTGAAATCATTCTTCCGAAAGGAATGGTTGTTCTTGGAATATGAGGGTACTTCACCCTTTCATCTTCTCTTGAATCAAAGATAGAGGTTTTCAGATTCTCAAATAGAATATGAGAGATGTTGATCTCTATCTTTTTGCCAATGCAGAAAAGAGTATACTTGTGAGTCGGACTGATGTAGGAGGAGCAGCGCATCTTTTTTCTATGGTGAAGAGAACCCAGAATAATCTCAGCCCATACTTTATAAAAAGGCTTTAAGTTGCCCGTAAAATGAGAATAAGTTCCAACAACCGTAGAGATTTGTTTTTCAACTAAAGTCCAGTCAACTGTATGGGGTTGAAACTCAGACCAACCTTCTTCATCATCAAGATTGTACAGCTTTCTGATGAGTTTCTCAGTGATAGTCACTTCATGCCCTAGCACGAATGAAATGATGGCAGTTGGGGTAACTGTTGCATGTACCCAAAACTCCTTTACAAGTTCAGGATAAATTGGACCAACCAATCTATCAAGATATTTAGACCATCCTTGCTCAAAGATTCTTGCATCACACTGAAAGCCATTTGCTTTAAGGTTGTTGACGTCCACAGCCGATTCACATAGAACTTCCAGTTCTTTCGTGGGTATTAAGCATGTTTTCAACGGAGCATCATTTTTGCTTAAACGGTTCTGTGTGGAAGTAATACTATCTTTAGAGATTGATGAACGAGAAGATGGATTCATTATGATAATGCTTTGAGATCAAATCAAGAACTAGGGTTTGAAGAGAGATGCAACGAGGTGAATGCACAAAAGAGAGAGAAAGAGAGAAAAAGTGGGAATGAAAATGAAGCGGGTTATTTAAAAGATTTAAAAAGAAATCATTATGCATTTAATGAGAAATGACATTAGGAGAGAGAACACAGTAAATGAAATGATTTAATACAGTTACCTAGGTCGGCGTCTTTTCAACTGCACGCTTTGTACAAACCGTACAGACACGTGTTCATCATCAGATAATAGATGACAGCTGTAAATATCAGAGAGATTTTACGCCTTCAAATTCTGATTACTGCTTCTGAATTGATCTAATTTCTCTTCTGGAAATACTCCTTCTGAAGTGTGCTGATATAAGTCTGAATGATCTTCTGATCCATTACTTCTGATGTACACAGCTTCTGGAGGTTCACTTCTTTGTTCTGCAGCTTCTGATAAGACAAAACTGTATCTGCAGAAATTCTTAAGCTCTTTGTTTCATCAGAAACAAGTTTATCATCAAAACAGATGTTTATTGATTTGTCCACAATCAATGTTTCAATGTTGTATATTCTGTAGCATTTAGAGCATTCAGAATACTCAAGAAAGAAACATCAAAGCCTTAGAGGCAAACATCATAGATGGTTCCAAGACTAATAAGCTTCTTTTCTGAATTCCTACAAACATAGTTTCTTCAACAGATTTAAGAACCAGAACTTGGAAGACAATCTTTCTTCCCTTCAAGTGTTGAGAGCAACTTGAGTCCAGGTGTCATGTCATGTTGAATGTTGTCTTCTTTGTTATCAAGAGAATCTGCAAAAGAAATAATCTTTTTCTTTGGTACCCACATCTTCTTGGGTCCTTTCTTGTTAGATTTTCTCAAGTTCTGATTGAACTTGGGTTTGACATTATAAGCAATAGGAGGAACAGCATGATAATTTTTAATATGAGTTTCATGATATTTCCTAGGTTGTGTCACATGCTTCTTGGTGTGTGTTATGTGAAAACTTTGTGCATGTGAAGTGTGCCTAATATCATGAGAGTGGCCATACTTGAACTGATCATACAATGGCTTGTATGTGAGTTTCATTTCATCAACAGGTTCAAGTTTGTATGGGGTTTCACCCTCATAACCAATGCCAACTCTTTTGTTTCCAGATACGGCATATATCATAGAAGCTAGCTGACTTCTGCCAATACTTCTAGATAAGAACTTCCTGAAACTTAAATCATATTCTTTCAGAATATGGTTTAGACTAGGAGTGGATTTTTCTGAATTAGAAGGAGATCCAACATCATTGGATAATTTTAAAAGTTTATCTTTCAATTCAGAATTTTCCAATTCAAGCCTCTTTGTTTCAAATTCAAATAGCTTTTTCAGCTTTTTGTATTTAATACAAATCTGAGACTTGGATTCCAGAAGTTCAGTTAATCCGGAAACTAACTCATCTCTAGTAAGTTCAGAAAATACCTCTTCAGAATCTGATTCTGATGTAGATTCTGATCCGTCATCTTCTGTCGCCATCAGCGCACAGTTGGCCTGCTCATCTTCTGAATCATCTTCTGACTCATCCCAGGTTGCCATAAGACCTTTCTTCTTATGAAACTTCTTTTTGGGATTTTCCTTCTGAAGATTTGGACATTCATTTCTGAAGTGTCCTGGCTCATTGCATTCATAGCACATGACCTTCTTCTTGTCAGATCTTCTTTCATCAGAAGATTCTCCATGTTCAAATCTCTTTGAACTTCTGAAGCCTCTGAACTTCCTTTGCTTGCTCTTCCAGAGTTGATTTACCCTTCTGGAAATCATGGACAGTTCATCTTCTTCTTCAGATTCTGATTCTTCAGGATCTTCTTCTCTAGCCTGAAAAGCGTTAGTGCATTTCTTGATATTTGATTTTAATGCAATAGACTTATCTTTCTTTTGAGGCTCATTTGCGTCCAGCTCTATTTCATGACTTCTCAAGGCACTGATAAGCTCTTCCAGAGAAACTTCATTCAGATTCTTCGCAATCTTGAATGCAGTCACCATCGGACCCCATCTTCTGGGTAAGCTTCTGATGATCTTCTTTACATGATCAGCCTTGGTGTATCCTTTGTCAAGAACTCTCAATCCAGCAGTCAGAGTTTGAAATCTCGAAAACATCTTTTCAATGTCTTCATCATCCTCCATCTTGAAGGCTTCATACTTCTGGATTAAGGCAAGAGCTTTTGTCTCCTTGACTTGAGCATTTCCTTCATGAGTCATTTTCAAGGACTCATATATATCATAGGCTGTTTCCCTGTTTGATATTTTCTCATACTCAACATGAGAAATAGCATTCAGCAAAACAGTTCTGCATTTATGATGATTCCTGAAATGCTTCTTTTGATCATCATTCATTTCTTGCCTTGTCAGCTTTACGCCACTGGCATTTACTGGATGTTTGTAACCATCCATCAGAAGATCCCATAGATCACCATCTAGACCAAGAAAGTAACTTTCCAGTTTATCTTTCCAGTATTCAAAGTTTTCACCCTCAAATACCGGCGGTCTTGTATAACCATTGTTACCGTTGTATTGCTCAGCAGAGCCAGATGTAGATGCAGGTGGATTTGTCGGAGTTTCACCAGCCATCTTTTAAATGAAGCGTTTTTCTCTTCCTGAATCTTTTCTAAACACGGTTAAGTGCTTGCACCTTAGAACCGGCGCTCTGATGCCAATTGAAGGATAGAAAAACACTTAGAAAGGGGGGGGGATTGAATAAGTGTGACTTTAAATCTTGGACGATAAAAATAAATTGCACAATTATTTTTATCCTGGTTCGCTGTTAACGAAGCTACTCCAGTCCACCCCCGCAGAGATGATTTACCTCAACCTGAGGATTTAATCCACTAATCGCACGGATTACAATGGTTTTCCACTTAGTCCACGACTAAGTCTTCTAGAGTATTCTGATCACAACTTGATCACTCCAGGAACAACTGCTTAGACAACTTCTAAGACTTTTCTAGAGTCTACTGATCAACCTGATCACTCTAGTTACAAACTGCTCAGCCAACTGCTAAGACTTCCTAGAGTATACTGATCACACGATCACTCTAGTTCCTTACAACTTAATGTAATCTATACAAGAGTTTACAAATGCTTCTTAAAAGCTATAATCACAAACTGTGATATTTCTCTTATCGTTTAAGCTTAATCTCACTAAGATATTACAACAGCAATGTAGTGAGTTGATGAAGATTCTGAGCTTTGATTGAATAGCGTTTCAGCAAGTTTATTTTCGTTCAGAGTTATTAAGAATTGGTAACCTTGCTTCTCATCAGAACTTCATATTTATAGGCGTTGAGAAGATGACCGTTGAGTGCATTTAATGCTTTGCGTGTTCCGTACAGCATTGCATTTAATGTTATACGCTTTTGTCAACTACCTCGAGCCTTGTTCACGCTGTGTCTACTGACGTTGCCTTTAGTAGCTTTAACGTTCCTTTTGTCAGTCAGCGTAGTCTGCCACCTGTACTTCCTTCTGATCTGATGTTTGTGAATACGACGTTTGAATATCATCAGAGTCAAAACAGCTTGGTGCATAGCATCTTCTGATCTTCTGATCTTGAAGTGCTTCTGTTGCGTGATACCATCTTCTGATCTTCAGTGCTTCTGATCTCATGTTCTTCTGATGCCATGTTCTGATTCTGCTTCGACCATCTTCTGATGTCTTGCCAGACCATGTTCTGATGTTGCATGCTGAACCATTTGAGACACAACTTCTGAGCGCTGAATTATGCGTACTCTTTATATATATTTCCTGAAAGGGAAATTGCATTGGATTAGAGTACCATATTATCTTAAGCAAAATTCATATTATTGTTATCATCAAAACTAAGATAATTGATAAGAACAAATCTTGTTCTAACAGCACTATGTATTTCAAACATCTCTCTTATAAACTCTTCAGCAGTCCTCAAACCAAAATGTCTATGCTTTACCAAGATTGACAATTTTTCACTCAGAGTATCTACAAACACTCTACTGGATACGTCACACATCAAACTTGTCCAAGATACAATTCACATATTCCATCACCGGTTTCCAATGGTACATGATAGCCACTCACCATGCTGACCAGGATATCATGACCGCACATGAGTCCCACTCTAGACACTCATGCGAAAATTGCCAACTTAGCACTTCATGAAACAAGAACGTCTGCAAGGTATAATCTGACTCTAACTTGCGTGAGCACAATCATTCAGAGTCTCAATAAGCATAGTATCGGATCTTGATCCATCACACCATCGCCTGACTAGTTATTCCTCTACTATCGAGCGCGATTGTAATACGGTGAACTGACTTTTATATCGAAATGTCGCGGTTAAGCATGAGTCGCCACTAACTTTTATTTTATCCAAATTAAATCAAAAAGGCTAAAAGAACAAGAAAAACCTTTTTAAAGAGAACTGAGTTCGGGGGGTAATTATGTAAAGGGAAGGTGTAAGGCACCTTTTGCATGCATGGTTTTCCATGGGCTCTTACTTGCTTTGCTCTTTTTTCGTTCAGAAATGTAGAAGAAGTAAAAATGGACTTTAGCTCGTAAATGAGCGTAGTCATTTTGAAGGTTTATGAGAAAGAATATGAAAATGTTTTTTAGCCAGAGCAAGGTAATTAGGGGCAATTACCTTAATAATGTAGAAAATAGTTCTTTTAGCCTTTCAGGGTGAAAGGGTCTATCCATGCCATAAGCGGGAAGGAAGTATTTCAATTGGAGGTTGAAGGGTCATCGAGAGTTCGTTCTCCATAAGACTGCTCCATGCCATAGGGAGGTAGGTAGTCTAAGGGAAGAACTAGAATAGCCTTTTGTAGGCAGCCAGAGGATACCTCAGCCTTTCGTAGGCAACTTCCGAGGGTCGAGATCATGTTAGTGTATCGAAGGCAGCATCCTTAGGGACTTATGATCTTAATCGAGGAGACATGGCTGAGGTATCCTCGTATTCGAGGGACATGGCTATTCTGCAAAAAAACACAAGTCAACAGGAAACAAGGCAACAGGCAGCAAAGAGGTTACCCATAAAGTGTGCGTGGGTGCAACAATCATGTGTTTAGATTCAAATATTTATCTTGTAATTAGGTGATTCTAATTCAATTAAATGGTTGTAACTCCCTAGGATTACTAACCACATCAATTAATATAAACAGTATAATTAAAGCAATAACGGGGAAAGGGAAAAAGAAACCAGCGGGGGAAAGGGAAAATGAATCCAGCGGGTTTGACAATAATTAACGCAAAAAGGGTAAAAGAGACTGGAGTTTAGGGTTACCGACTATTGAGCTTTGACAATTGGCAAACCCTGAAAATTGGAAAAGGGAGAAATATACAGAAAATAGGGGTGAGTGCATTACTGGTTCCAATGCAGGTATGGTTAACCCTAATAAAAATAACAATAAAAGAAAAAGGGTAAAAGAAACTTAGCTTCGATTGATGAAGGTTGATAGTCGGAGGTTGCCTTTGAGCATTGACTCTGACCATCTGGGAATTGACAGAAGATAATAGGACGTAAGTGTAGAAGGATTCCATTGACAGCGGGAATCAAACCCTAAAAATAAATAAAAAGTAAAAGAAAAATTAAATAAGAAAGAGATCAGGACTTAGCTTTGATTTGATCTGATATGGTTCGTAGTCGGAGGAAACCCTGTTGCTAACCTGTGGCTACACAAAGAAAAAAAAGGAGAAAATTCTGAGTGTACGCACGATCTTCGTAAGCCCTGATTTAGGGCACAAGTTAACCATTGTTAATAAAATAAACAAATTAATTAATTATTGGTTTTCCACCTAATTAATTAACTCGGGGAAAGTATGTTTTCGATTAAAAATAATTATACAAAAAATTATGTAAACACTAATTTATAAATTCAATAAGAAATACAAAATGATTATAGTAAAATAAAATAATAATAAAATAAAAAAGGTTTTATGTAATAAAATAAGAAAAATAGTTTAGTACAAATATAAAAGGGATTAGAGTAAATAATTAACAAACTAAGAAACTAAGAGGGAATAAATAAATAACCAAAAAAATAATTTTACAACAAAGAAATAAAAATTTTTTGGAAAAGGACTTAGCTGCGGTCCTGTGTGTTGATCCATTGAGGGTACACCATGGAACATGCCACTTGCAGCCTTCAGATCTGGCGTCGCATGCATCTAACAGTGGAGATATGAGAGTGCATCATGTCCTCGTGCGGGGACACCTGCATAGGATCCATTGAAGCAATATATTGAAAAATAATAGGACTGGTTGAAGATCGAACCTGCGCCTTTGAAGCACCACCTCCTTGCATATGGCCAACTGAGCCAAGAAAGCTACTTGTTAATATAAAGACCTTATTTAAATATATATATAAAATTTATGTGAAAAAACCAAAATTTTAAAAGAGGGAGAACGCGCGCTCCCTGTTCATCTTCATCCTCGTTTATTTTCTACAACAGGTATACACCTTTACCCACGGTTTTTTTACCGTAGCCGTATGTCTCTGCTCTTCAAAGCTACGAATTGTCACTGATAAACACCAATAAAAAATCCAGATCGAGTAATCGGGATCTCAGGAACGCAATGAACTCATTGGTTCGAGCTACAATCACCTCTACGCAAAATCCCTAATTCGGAAACCTCGAACCCTAATAATGGCATAAATGGATTCTTGCCTCTAAAACTCAATCAAACTATGCCCACAGGTTAAGAACATCCTACTAAACACTAATATGCAAGAAAAATAGATTAACAATGCGTGAATTCATGAAATCGAGATTAATCGAAAGGGTGGCAAACCGTAGCATATGGGAGACAATTTTGCGTGCGGGGAACCTTGGAGATGATCCAACTAGCTTTATCACACACCCAGGATGCGTATTTGATCCTTAAAAAGCTCTGAAATCATCTGCAATTGAAAAAACATTGTTGACTTTTTTGTATGAAATTTAAGGATTCTGTTGGGTTCTTAAGGCTGAATCCCTCCTTCTTTTGCGTCTGGAATCCTTGTGCTTATGTATAGGAATGAATTAGGTCAAAATACTTGGGCTAAATCTTGGTAAATTGCAAGATTGATGTTTGAATTGGATTTTGATTGAAAAATTTCTAAATTTGGTTCAATTTCAACAATTCTCTTTCCAATCTTCATAACCACGAAATTGGATCCATTATATTGCTTATTTGGTGATTGCATATGAATAGAATGAATAGCCACATCAAATCTTTGATTTTTGCTTGATTTAAAATGAATTTAATCACTTTTAAATGAATAAAAATTAATAATAAATCAAATAAATTATATAAATTCGGGCCAACTGGATTTGAAGTCTTGGACAACTTGAGGATCAAGATTGGGCCACAAAAGTTGGGCCTCTTTGCAAAGAAATCCATTTTAAAACCTTATTATTTCACATTTTCCTCTTAAAATTGACCAACTTTGACAAGGCGTATCTCCCTCAACTTTTAAGATACGGAGGAGTTCTAGGACTTTTTGGAAACCTCAAGGTGTCCTCTGCAAGCCACTTTGGAAGCTTTTTTTTCATTTGAAGAATTTATCTTAATAATATGGGCTTTGACAAAAAACTGCTTTTGGTTGACTTTCAAAAAGGACCTATAATCTTTTGATCCATATCTCTCAAATGAAGCATTTTTAGACTTGGCATGTGAGAGACAAAATTGTAGAGAACTCAATTTCCTTCAAAATGCGCTTTTGATGTTCCGTGTGGGAGTTATAGCTGGTCAAAGTTCAGTTGACTTTCTCCTATAAAAACCCTAAGTTATAAACTTTTTGAATTGTTGATTTTTTTGATCTTCCCTTGATGAACCATGATCAATTCTTGAACAAATGGTGAATGATACTTCACTATGAGGATGTTGACAAAAAATCAGGAGTTTTGACTGTACTTTGACCATAGTTGACTTTTAAGTTAAACTAGTCGACCGTTGACTTTCTGAACAATTGAGTGATCAATCTTTTGAATTGAGACCTGAAATTTGACATGGAAGTAGTGTGGGATGTCATAGACTATATGGGATGCCTTGTAGCCTTTGGTTCATTGACTTTTCCTCAGAAAAATAAAACCCTAATTCTTTGAGCCTTGTCTAGGAGAGGGTGTCTTTGAGCTTTGTACCCTGATTTGAATTTGAACAAGAGAAATAGAATGGGAAAATTTTGGGGTATGACAGCTGCCCCTCTTCAATCTTCTTAGACCTGTTTATGTAGAGTGGTTTGTACGCCAATCGGTATCTGAAGGTGGAAGATGATTGAACACTAGAATACCAAGAAATTTGCCCTAGCTGAAGTAGGGACCTTTGCATCTGTAGATGTCAGGAAGACCGTGCGTTAGGTCGAAGGATGAGTCGTGCGTTAGACAAAATCCAATTTGCATCCGTAGATGTCTGGAAGGTCGTGCATTAGGCTGAAGGACGAGTCGTGCGTTAGACTAAATCCAATTTGCATTTGTAGATGTCTGGAAAACCGTGCGTTAGGTTGGATGATAAGTCGAGCATTAAACTAAATCCAATTTGTTGAGAAGTATTGAGAAGTATTTGTTGGGGATTGATCGTGTCAGCATTGTTCGTGAGGATAGAATTAGATCTTCGAAGGTTGATCGTGTCAGCACTGTTCGTAGTAACTGAATTTAGACTTTGAAAAAGTTGATCGTGTCTACACCATTCGTGGTGATAGAATTAGATTCTTGGAAATAGAAGACCGTAACGGGTCATACATTAGACCATATGTTGAAGGATGTCAGAACGAGTCGTACATTTAGACCATATCTGAAGAGGATATCAGAATGAGTTATTCATTGAACCATATCTGAAGAGGAATACTAGAACGGGTCATACATTAGACCATATCTGATTTAGAATACCGGAACAGGTCATACATTAGACCATATCTGATTGAGAATACTGGAACGGGTCATAAATCAGACCATATATGATAGAGAATACCAGAACGGGTCATACATTAGACCATATTTGATTGAGAATATCGGAACGGGTCATACATTAGACTATATCTGATTGAGAATGCTTGCTTGTTAGAGTTGATGAGTTTTTTGATGAATTTTTGGTATGTAAAAAGACTTGTCAGAATGAATCTTCAGCTTGAATATATCTGAGAGGAATGCTTGTCGAGGCGGAACCTGAAAACAACGTTAGAAGTATGCAATGTCATGATGCATGTATTATATAGTAATGTATGCAATGTATGAATATGATGTATGACTGATGCTGTCAGGAGTGTTTTGAGAAAATAAATCTTTGTATTATTGTGATTCTGATGCGTAGTCTTGTCTTGAAGATATGCAGCTGGGAATTTATGATTTCTTCTTGGGGATGAAAGCAATTTGAATGATTGATCCTTGATGTACCCTGACTGAGGATAGGGGAGATGAACATACCATGTTGGAGGAGAGCAAAGTGTCAGAGAACCGGCAGTGCTGAAGACGTGAATTCCATTGAGGAGCTAAGTTTTTGTTAGGACGAGAACATTTGAAAGTATCTTCTTAATGATTACTCGGTGGGGGTATGATCCTTTGTAATCGATTTTGTAGGAAGATGTGGATGTCTTAAACATTGCCCCCAGTGGTTATAACATTTGCCATTCCTGGACTCGCATTGATTAGAACACTAGTGAGTATTGATCGAAGTGTTGAATATGCCTTGTATGTCTTTGCCCCAGCTATTAGGGAATTTTGAAGACATTCGCCTCGCGAGGACTTTATGAGATGTGTAATATGGGTGACATGCCCCTAGTACTTAATATGACGCCCCAGACTAATCGGGAAGTAGCTTCAGATCCACTTGAGCGCATGCCTCTGATTGTTTGGTATTTTTGAGAGATTCTTGGAATCTTGACCTGATTGCCCCAGATCGACTGGATAAACTGTCTCATGCCCCTTGTATACATAGGAGACGTTGCTTTTGAAATGATTTTGTCTGTCGGGAGAACTTTGAGTCATTAGTTATACCCTGTGCAAATTCTTTCTGTTGCTAACATTTGAAATTATGTAGGAGAATATGTTTAATAATGAATTCATGAGATGCAATGCATACGTCTGTCTTGAGTTTGTTGGAAAACATTAAAACTGGAGATGTAAAAGCGTGATATTGGTAATAATGTGATGTTTTGTAAAAACGAAATATCAACTCAGCACTTGTAGTAAACCCTAAGGAGTCAGGATACCTTTTTGGCGACATTATGCTTTTCGAACTAACCATGCTTTAGTTAGGACTTTCAAGGGTTGTAACGTGGCTTGGTTCACGCTTTAAGAAACAAAGGATAAAGGCTCAAAGTTTATTTGTACCCTTCCAACTCTTCGTGATGTTCTTCGATCCTATGTTCAGTTAACTTTGCATTTAAGTTCTAGCAGAATTTTGAAGTCGTAATATTGAAATTTGATGATGGTTAGAGCACCGAAACTTTTATTTGGACAGACAGTCATCCTTTCTGGTAATATTTTCTTTCTGTCGAGGATTTGTAGTGACCTCCTTTGAAATGTTTTCTTTTATCGAGGATTTTTAACAACCTCCTTTTTGACTTTGTTATCCCTAACTTTTGCCTGAACTGTTTATTTTGAGATTATAGTCAGCGGGATGTTTTTTATTTTTGATAAGTCTCCATCATAGGTTTTGAATTAACATCTTTTCTCTCTTTTTTTTGGTGGACATTTACTGTCTGACTTAATGGTTGCGGGAACCCATCATTATTTGTGTAAACAACAGCTAGTACAATCGAGTTAACTGAGTAACTACCCTGTCCAAGGTTATGATTAAAGGGTTTCAATTTGCGTGAGAAAGAAACTTCCACTTCTTCGGCTCAAACGGGGTTGACGAGGGATTAACATCCTTATATCTCCACTATTTAGGGATTGAAACAATGCCTGTACATCATCAACATAGTCTGTTCAAAAGCATACTGTATGAGGTTGCGGTATCATTTTCGTCATCCTCCCTTAAAAGGCTTACAGCTTAGCAGGAGTTGAATATCACAAAACATATGCAAGGTAAAGACATAATTTAAAATGAGTGATAGCGAAATAACTTATTCAAGACAAACATATGCAATGCACTGATGATGATTATTAAAACAGATAATGTCTATCATAAGTCAAATGTTTAAACAAACAGAAAAATAAATTACAACTGAAAGTAAAACTAATGATTTTAAAGTCCACCCTTCTAGCCATCCACAGTATTAGCACTCTTGTTGTGATTAGGCATGGTTGCAGGAGCGTCGAACTCAATTTCTCCAGCGTCGATCATATCTCGGATCTTGTTCTTCAATGGCCAACAATCATTAGTGTCATGTCCAATGCTGTCGGAGTGATAAGCGCACCTTGCAGTAGGGTTATATTGATGAGATGCGGTATTAGGCTTTAAAGGAGAATCCTTTAAAGTAATCAACCCTGCTTTCAGCAACTGTTGTAACGTTTCAGCCAAAGTTATGTTGATCTTTGTAAATTGTCTTTTAGATGCGCCTTGTTTACGCTGGTTTCCTTTTTGTCGTATCAGCACTTGATTAGAGGTCAGGACTACTCCCACAGTATTGGATTCATTCCTTTCATTATGCGCCTTCTTTGTAGTATTAGAGTATGTAGTCACTTGAATTTTACCGCTTCGGATACCACTTTCAACATGTTCCCCAGTCAGTATGAGGTCGGTGAAACCAGATGAGGAACTTCCCAGTAAGTGGCTGTAGAAAGGACTAGTTAGTGTACTCATGAACATGTCAGTTAACTCTCGGTCAGTCAAGGGGGGTTGAACTCTGCCTGCCAGATCCCTCCATTTTTGAGCATATTCTTTGAAACTATCTTTCGGACCCATATACATATTTTATAGTTGCATGCGGGTTGGCGCAAGGTCAGCATTGTATTGGTATTGCACATAGAAAGCAGTTGCCAAATCTTCCCATGTATGGATGTTGGAACTCTCCAATTGATAGTACCATTCGAGTTGTGTTCCAGATAAGCTTTCTTGAAAGAAATGGATCTAGAGCTTCTTATCAGCAGTATGAGGCTGAATCTTCATTACATAAGACTTCAAGTGTAGTTTAGGACAAGAGACTCCATCATACTTAGCAAAGGTCAGAGTCTTGAATTTCGGAGGAATGACAACTCCAGAGACGAGTCCTAGTTCCTCAAAATCTAGACCAGGCACCTTCTGAATTTCCATGGCTTTCATACGTTCTTCCAGCAACTTGTATTGTCATCAGGATGTTCATCCTCATGGTGATAGTCCTCTTCTTCTTCAGAGGGTTTGGCTGAATTATGGTTACTTCTTGCATCAGTTTTGATACTAGCATCACCATCTTGCTCATCCTCGTCACTGTCTTCAGAGGTTTCGGCATCCTTGAGTTGCAAGATTGGTCTCAGCTTTTTCACCTGAGTCTTACCCTTTTTCTTCTTCTTTTTAGTCAGCATGGATTTCAGCTCTTCTTGCCCCTTGGACAAATTCAGAAGCAAGGCTTGGAACTCAGTGTTTTGAGCTTGGAGATCCTTAACTGACTGTTCGAGATTCATAATGCTGAAATAAACAGCGAGGAAGGATGAGAGACCTATTGTAAGAAACCTGTTATGCGATGTTATGAATGTAAATGCAGTATTTTCAAGGATCTTTAGGAAATTTAGTTTGCAACGTTTAGACATTGAATCAAACACAGCTATGTCTAGAGAATTTTGGCTTTCGTTTTTGGATGTCCTTCTTTGAGAATCAAGCTCACCATATCGAGTGGGTCATCGCCTCTGATTCATGATACTTCTGAATTTGAAGGTACATGGCTAGAGGAAAATAAATCCTCTTTCCCTTTGATAGGTATCGAGTCTCTGAATTGGAAGGTATGTGGCCAGAGGAAAATAAATCCCCTTGCCCCTTGATAGGAATTCAGTCTTTGACAAAGGTACCTGAAATTGTACGCCCTAAATTCCTAAGATCCTTGAAGGGGTTAGTTAAATCATGTTATGCTTATGATGTCATGATGTTATGCGAATGCGGTTCATTAGGCAAAGCGTGAGACAGCAAGGGCGAACAAGTCCTTTTAACAAAAAATGCAAGGAAATGAAGGTTAGTAGCAAACACGGGCAAGTCACGCAAGTCACACAAGTCACCCAATTTTTGGCTTAAGGCTTGCATGGGGTCTGATCAGGTGTCCTTCCCAAGGGTATTTCTATGGATAAGGAGATTTCAGCAACGGGTTCTACAAGTTATCCAGAATTGTCAGCCCTTCTAAAGCACCCTCGGACATGATACATTCGCATCATTCAATCATACTTTGAGAAAGGACCTATCTGAATTGTAGCATTGGGTAGCGACTAGTTCTCAACATTTGTCAAGAGTAGTCCCCCCACTACGTTCCTAAAGGCTAGCATGGGTTAAGGGTAACTAAAGGTCCTTGAGCTCCGGCGCACCCGTAGACACATACATAGACCCCCCTCATTTGAGAAAGGTATGCATATGCTATGGAGTCCTAACTCAAGCATGCACTTCATATTGACTCATCTCCCACATATGTGAAAGAGGTCGCCATGACTATACTACTCCTATTCTTAAGTGTTCTTGAATCCGAGTATAGGATTCGTCCTTCAGTTATTTCCGAAACGCCCCTGAAAAGTAAAGCAAGCAAAGCAAACAATAGAAAACATTTAAATGAATCCTAAACTTTTAAGGTAACCCCTCTTTTATTCGAAAAATCCCCAGCAGAGTCGCCAGTTCTGTAATACGGTGAACTGACTTTAATATCGAAATGTCGCGGTTAAGCATGAGTCACCACCGACTTTTATTTTATCCAAATTAAATCAGAAAGGCTAAAAGAACAGGAAAAACCTTTTTAAAGAAAACTGAGTTCGGGGGGTAATTATGCAAAGGGAAGGTGTAAGGCACCCTTTGCATCCATGGTTTTCCATGGGCTCTTAATTGCTTTGCTCTTTTTTCGTTCAGAAATGTAGAAGAAGTGAATATGGACTTTAGCTCGTAAATGAGCGTAGCCATTTTGAAGGTTTATGAGAAAGAATATGAAAATGTTTTTTAGCCAGAGCAAGGCAATTAGGGGCAATTACCTTAATAATGTAGAAAATAGTTCTTTTAGCCTTTCAGGGTGAAAGGGTCTATCCATGCCATAAGAGGGCAGGAAGTATTTCAATTGGAGGTTGAAGGGTCATCGAGAGTTCGTTCGCCAAAAGACTGCCCCATGCCATAGGGAGGCAGGTAGTCTAAGGGAAGAACCAGAATAGCCTTTCATAGGTGTCGCACGCTCGCGAAAATGAGAACAGAGTCGCCACCAATATATTTATCCCAAAGAGGGAAAGGAATATCAGAAAACCTGGAATAAGGATAAGAAAAGGTCTTGCGACCAAAGATCGAGTAAGAAGTCGGTTATGCAAGGGGAACGTATTAGCACCCCTCACATCTGTGGTACTCCACAGGATCCACTTATGTTTATTCTATTCTAAGGGAATGCATGCAAATGAAAGAAAAGAAACACGGGGAAAATAAGTTTTATAAATAGTTGTGCTCGCTTAGGCCCCGCGACCTAATGCCTACGTATCCTTTTCAGGAATCAGAGCGCCGTAGTTCGGCTCACATGTTTTGTTTGTTTTTGTGTTTTTTAGTGGACGAAGTTACATTCGCACTCCGCTGCTCGACCTCTGGAGTCTTAAGCTGGGAATGGAGAAAAAAATAACGTGTCCGATTAAAGAATGCCTCAGAGGCGAGATGAAGAAGAGATTTTGAGCGTTCAAGTGACACCCTAAAGCAAGGGAGACTCGAGTTGCTCTTTGGTTTGTGTTTTTTAGAAATTGGGAACTTACGCTCGAATGGTTCCCTTAAGCAAGGGAGATCCAAGAACTCGAATGATTCCCTTAAGCAAGGGAGATTCAAGCTTCCATTCTCTATTTAAAGATTTTCACTTTTTTATTAATGTTTTTTAGTATTTTCTTGGTATTTTTATGGGAATTTAATTTGGATATTGTTAGGTGTTTTAAAGTTGAAAAGGAAAAGAAACTAGCCTAAGTATGAAGGGAATTTCTACCTAATGTTGTCATGGTTTCTACCTAAGGTTAGGAATAAAAGGATAAATGAAAATAAAGTCACAATTAGAAGCAAGAATGAAGAGTGATACAATGGTACAAAGTTACACACGAGCATGAAGTAACAAGTCAAAATATAGTACAAAAATGAAGTAAAATACTACTATTTTTATGTTGATTTTATGAAGGAAATTGAATTACAAGTCAAGTGAAAAGACTAAAAATAGCCTAAAAACTAATATTTTTTATGATTATTTTTATATGTCAAAATTGGATTAAAGGTCTTAAAATTATGGAAAAGTCAGCATTTTTATTACTAAAAGAAGTGACAAAAATCTAATTAAAACATAAATTGTTAAGTTAACAAAATATGAACAGGGGGGTTCAAAATGAATTATAGGGCGTGATTAGGAACTGGGCGCAGGCCCAAAGGACAGGCCCAGGAGGGGGCGTTTTTGTTCAGTTTCTGCTTGCCAAAAAATGGCGCATTACGGGCTTAAAGGGGGGTATGATATAGCAGTTATGGCCCAATGGTTAATCTTGATCCATTTTATTATTCAGACTTACTAATCAAGACAATTAGATCAATTAATTATTGACTAAACCTTATATTATATCTAATTACCAATTAATCAAAATAGTAACATTAATAATAATAAAAAGAAATAAAAATGGGATTAGAGTTCAATTGTGACCATTCGACTTTGTTCTTCTCTCTCGCGAAACGCAAACGACATCACTTCAACCTTCTCCGACGGGACGATCCCATCGCCGCCGTTAACGAAACAGACCCCTCTTTCTCTCTCGTCTCCGTCCTTTATTATTCCGTCCAAACATCTTTGATTCAAACAAAACTCAAAATCCCCAATCCGAACCCTAACTCACTCAAATTGAAATCAAACAAGCTCGTTCAAATATTGCAATATGGAGTTCAAACAACGATGCTATGCCGTGAACAGATATGATTTAGGCTTACCTGGCGTGAGAAGTGTCGAAGAAGACCGGAATGAAGAGTCCGTGTTCTTTGCCGATGCTCGAATCGCGAAATAAATGCGAGAATGAACCTTGGCTCAGGTGCGTCTCGATCTTTTTCTTTATGCTTTTGAATCGTCTTCTTCTTCTCTCCTCTCTTTGCTATTATCTTTTCTTGAACGTTTTTCTTTACGTTTTGCTACAATGGCGATATCATGATTGATGTGTTGATGTTGTTGTAGGGAGGATTGAAGCTGAAGATGATTAATGGTGATTGCAGTGAGAGGATGAAGGAGATTGAGGGAATGATAGGTCGGAAGTGGTGAAGAAAGAAAGGTTCTGGAAGTGAAAGTGAAGAGATGGTTGCAGAGTTGTGGAGAAGTGGAGTGAAGATGATTGAAGGTGGAGATGAATGGGGAAGAGAAAAAATGGTGAAGGAGCTTCTGAATTATGGTAGTTCTGACTTTATAGCAGTGCAAGGTAATTCCCTTCTCTTTTCTGTTATTTCTGTTAACTAATTCTGTTAGGTTGTTATAGGTTGGTTATAAGTTAGTTGTTAGTTTGGTAATTGATTAAAAGGCTTGAAAGTGTTTAGTTACAAAACAGTTAGGCAGTTACCAATTCTGTTATAAATGTTAGTTGATAGTTGAAACTGACTTGGTGGAGGCTTCTATAACTGATTTGTTGTGTTTATTTTTGGATTGTTGAACCGATTAATGTCGTTGGACCGATGAACTGGTGGCTGGATGTTTATTTAGGGGACTGTTTAGGATTGTTTATGAATGCCATGGTTATCTTGTTCATGAAGTGAAGGTACATGTGTGGTCTGAAACTGATAAGCATTGTATTTGTTGGCTGTAATTTGTTATGTAGGACTGCCAGTGGATAAAGCTTGATTCCGTGAGTGAATGAGTGAAGAAACAAAGTAAATGTGTGTTGAATGAACATGAAAACTGAAAATGTAACTGTGAGAAATTTGCTTGCTGACTGATGTAGTAAACTTGTATTGATGCAGGGCTGCAAGATGTAATTTCTGGATGCATTGAAGGATTGGTGATGGAAGATATGGAAAGTGGCTGCATGATTTCTAGAAGTTGTTTGCAACATGTTCATAGATTCCGGATGCGACTTTGTTTTGATTAGGAGGATGAGTCTGACTGTAGCTAACTCCGTGTTGGTTTTAAATTGCAGCAAGCTACTGTACTTCTATTTTTCTGTTTGTAGAATTTCGGTTTGCAGGATGGGTCTTTATTGTAACTTGTAACATTTTTTTTGTATGGAATGTAACATGATATATATGATATCTTGGATGTGTAGTGGATCTGTATTGTAATAAACAATGTTTTGAAGTATATTTGTAAGGGACCTTCATCTAATGAATTGGATTGAAGTTGAAAATAGATTATGTGCACTTTAGATATCTTTTGCTCAAGATCTCAAAATGATGTCTTGGAATTTTATGTTGTTTTTGGATTTGGATTTTGTAGGGCTCTTGATCTCTCAAACATGTGATGGCATATGACTCTTGAGAGTCTAAATGGTCTTTTCTTTCAAATCAATTTGACTCCCTTCTCCTTTTAATGTGTATTAATTGAACTTAAAACTCCAAAGATTTTCAAATCCATAACACCAATGAACATGACCAAAATTTATCTTAAGATGGATTAAGTCTAAACGTGATTGCTTGAAACAGTGCCATATTTCTCATCCAACTCTTGCAAATAACCAAAGTAATTGACTTAAATATGAACGACTATTGAATTGATGAAATAAAACCCAATGGATTCACCTCTTTCTCTTGTGTAAGAATCGAAGCCAATGATCTACAATCTATGTAATCAAATGACCCAATATCTCAAATAGTAAAACCAAACTTGAACCAAAATTCAAGAGACGATGAGGACCAACTTAATTAAGCCTCTGATGATGATAGAAACCTTATTCTGCTCCATGATCCTTGATCCCATGCCTCAATGTTATTTCATGAATGAATGTTATGCTATGTACATGACCTATTGAAGTGTATGCAGATGAATGAGAATTATAAGCCAATTAGAAATAGAATCAGATGGGCAAATTTTGGGATGCAACAGCTGCCCCTATTTAATCGTCTTAAACCTGAATGGGAGATTGGCGTTAGCCTTTCGAGCAATCAAGGTAGAAGAAGATTAAATACCAAGTGAACCTGAAAATTTGCCTGATGAGAGATAGGATCCACTGGGGAAAAGATGGTGTCAACTCCACTGAGGAATAATGTATCAACTCTGGATTGAACGAATTAACTCTGGGTTAGAAATGAAATAGACATCAACTCTGGGTTGAAAAAGAATAGTGGGTCAACTCTGGGTCGAAGAATAAAGGGAAGTCAACTCTGGGTTGAAAAAGAAAGAAAGAAGATCAACTCTGGGTTGAGAAAAAGTAATTGGATAATGACTATGGGTTGAAAGTGGAAAGATGAACAATTAGAAATAACCGTCAACTCTAGGTTGAATGGGAAGAATAAAAGGTGACCGTCAACTCTGGGTTGAGTGGGAAAGGAGAAAAATCAAATCTGGGTCGAATAAAAGATAACCGTCAACTCTGGGTTGAGGGAAAAAGAATCAATTCTGGATTGAACAAGAGATAACCGTCAACTCCGGGTTGATTGGGAAAAGGAATCAATTCTGGATTGAACAAGAGATAACCGTCAACTCTGGGTTGAGTGAGAAAAGAAGAAATCATTCTGTATTGAATAAAGGATAACCGTCAACTCTGGGTTGAGTGGGAAGAGACAAATGATAGCCGTCAACTCTAGGTTGAGTGGGAACACACAAAGGATAACCGTCAACTCTGGGTTGAGAGGGAAAAGAGACAAGAGATAACCGTCAACTCTGGGTTGAGTGAGAAAAGAAGAAATCAATTTTGGATTGAATAAAGGATAACCGTCAACTCTGGGTTGAGTGGGAAGAGACAAATGATAGCCGTCAACTCTGGGTTGAGTGGGAACAGACAAAGGATGACCGTCAACTTTGGATTGAAAGGGAAAATATACAAGAGATAGCCGTCAACTCCGGGGTTAGTGGGAAAGACAAATGATAGCCGTCAACTCTGGGTTGAGTGGGAAAAGGATAAAGGTAACCGTCAACTCTGGGTTGAGTGGGAAGGTATAATTAACTCGGGGTTAAAAGATGAAAGGAAATCAACTCTGGGTTGAACACAAAACTATCAACTCTGGGTTGAAAAAGGGATAACCGTCAACTTTGGGTTGAGTGGGAAAATATAATTAACTCAGGGTTAAAAGATGAAAGGAAAATCAACTCTGGGTTGAAAAAGGGATAACCGTCAACTCTGGGTTGAGTGGGAATAGACAAGAGATACGAGTTTGATATGGGCTTGGAGAAAGATGGACATGATTGACTTTGGAAGATGACATCACAATGGTAACTATGAGTGAACATGTGGAATATCAACTTGGATGCTTGTAGAGAACCTATCTGATGGGTAACTTGGCTTATGCTTCACATGCAATGTTTGATTTATTTTATGCACTTCTAAAGATGCAATGCAATGAATTCTATATGCAGTGTACTGATTGATCAGGGTTTCTGCTTTGTGTGGGGGATATATTTGGTGGAGTTTTGACACTCTGTTTGAGAATCAAGGTAGAGTGGATGCCCCTGATTTATTGATGATTTGTGGGAGAAATGTCAATGAGAATGCAATGATATGCATGATGCATGCATGACTATGAATGGAATGATTTGTTTCCAAGGTACCAGAGATGGATGGAGAGTGCCTTTGTAGAAATGTCATAGCTTGAAGGATAGCCTTTGTGAAGGCGAGGTGTTTAGCTTGACTCCTCGACACTTGTCTTGATATCTGACACTTGATTGAAGATGAAGAGATGAATTATTACTAGCTTGCCCCAGCGTGTATGATCTCTTGAGATAGAACTTTGATAATGCTTGAATCATGGAGATTTGCGATGGTCTGCCCCAGTGTAGATCACAGAATAAATGCCCCATATTGTAGGGAACTCTTCCACCAAATGGATTCTTCAGATATTTGCCTTGTGGATGACCAACTTTTGCCTTTGTAAGATCACTCGATGGAATTTCAATGTTGAAGTTTCCTTGGTATCAAGTACTTACTTTCAGATTAGAGATAATTCTGTTTTGAAAAGATAATGAGAATGCAATGCACATGTTAATCTCAAAGAAAAGATTTTATTTGTCGAAATGTTGTACAGATACTAACACAAATGACACAGCAACATTAGGAGTCAGTTTTGACATGATTTTATAGTTTGTATGCTTTGAGAACGAACCCTGCTTCAATTAGGACTTTTGAGGGTTGTAACGTGGCCGGATTCACGGTTTAAGAAACAAAGGATAAAGGCTCAAGTTCTACTTAACCCACCCCCTCTTCGTGATGTTCTCCAGTCCTACGTTCAGCTAGTTTGACACGAGTGTTCGCCTTTCAGGAAGGATTGTGATGGATGAGGATCCTTTATATCTTTGATGGAGGTGGCAGTCACCCTTTGGTGCTTTTGTTGATGGTCATAACAACTTCTCCCTCGGAGGATTCTTCTTTTGCTTTTTGCTTTCCCTAACTTTTGCCTGGACAAAAAGTTTCTTTTGAATTTGGTTTTCGTTGTCCAGCGGGATATGCCCTAATTTCTTCCTAAGTCATTTGCTTCAAAGCTTTTCTTTCTTTTTGACTTAGCGGGCTATTGTTTCTTTCTTTTTTTATCATGATTCATAACTTTCTTTTCATTCTTTTTTTTTGTCTTGTTCGGGAACAAGTTGTATGACTTTGGTGATTGACTTGATGAAAAGGTTGTGACTGCCTTCTTCTTAGTGAATGAGAGACTTCCATTGTGGATTGTACTCTTCTTCTTTTGTTGTGAGAGATGGGATATGATTGATCCTCTGATGGAATACCTGAAAGTTGAATGCTCGGTCGCACTAACTGAAGACTACCCTGCCCCTGGTTAAGATTGAGGGTTTTGTATATTTGAAGAGAAACTACTACTCCTTAGGCTCAAAGGGGTTGACGAAGGTTTCACTCCCTTATAACTCCAGTGTTTCGGAACTGAAACAATGCATGTACATCGTCAACAGGATCTTTGTTCCAAAAGCATACGGTTGGTAGTTCATGTGTTTTTGATTTTCATCATTCTCCTTTTTTAGTTGCTTGAGACAAATGAGTTGAATATCAATGAACATAATGACAGAGATGAAATGATTTGAGAAAAACATGTATATTGCATTATTTTTATTTATTCAAACAGAATGAGTTTCTTATGTAACGCCCAGAAAAATAAGTATATACTTGATTTGGACGTTTGTGACGTTTATTGGAATTTTACCGTTTTTGGAGTCGTTTCAGTCGGTATTAGTTCGGGATGGCGGACTAATATTTAATTGAAGGTTTTCATATTTTTGGTACTAGAAATATTAGTAAGGTAATATTCCGCGTTTTGGGGCGTTTGAACGATATTTGAGCGTAGGGGCATTTTGGTCTTTTCCGCGGGATAGATATTTTCTTCATAAGAAAGAAATATTGTGAGAAAGGAGAAAGGGATGGAAAGAAAAAGAAGAGAAAGAAAGAGAAGAGAGGAAGAAGAAGAGCAAAGAGGAAAAACAAGAGAAAGTGGAGGATTCTCAACCGAATCGATTGCCGATCGTCACAATAGCAAGGTAAGGGGGTGAATCTAATTTATCTTGGATGTATGATTCTTATAGTCTTGTTCTTGTTCTTCTTGTTCCAATTTCCACAATTTTTTTGTGTGGTCTTTGTTTGATCTAAGTTTGTTTGAGAATGATTGTATGATGATTAAATGATATCCTTGTTGTGTTATGGTGATTGATCATGTTTGTTTTCCTTTTCCATGGCTTGATTGAGTTTGAATAAAAAGTTAGGTTTTGAGATAGATTAATGAATCAACCATGAAAAGTTTGATGTTAGGTTGTTTCTATGGTTTGTATGTGTTGTATTGGTGTTATAATGATGTTTTGGAGTGGTTTTGGTGGGTATAAGAGGGTTAGAACCGTTTTGGTTCGTTCTGGTTTTTTTCTGGGTTTACGCAGGTCTGCTGAGCGGAGGTGGGTCCGCTGAGCGGAGGTTCTTTTCCAGAAAAATCTCTGCGAGGGTCCGCTGAGCGGAGCTGAAGCGGACAACAGCATTTTCTGTTTTTCCAAAACTTTGAAACTTCATAACTCTTGAACCGTAACTCCGATTTTGTCACCGTTTGAAGCGTTGGAAAGCTAACGCAATGAGCTATATTATTATATAATTAAATGATTCGTAGAATGTAGTATCCCATTATTTTTATTAGGATCAAGTGATGAGTTGTGTAGTATGTTCAATTATCCAAACTTTGAAACCTTGTAACTTTTGATCCGTAGCTCCGTTTTGTACACCGTTCGAAGTGTTAGGAAGCTAGTTGGATGTTCTATATGATAGTATAGGCTTGGTTAGCTTGTTATTAATTGGTTATGAGGTGTTGTTGATGAAATCACATAATTGTTTATATGCGCGATATGATTGGTAAATAATCATAGTGCTTGGTTGTAATTGTTAATGATGTAGGATGTAGTAGTGATTGGTTGATTTTCATAAATGGTTTTGTGAACTAGTGCATGATAAATCATGATGATGTGTTGTGTGAATGTTATCGTATTGGTACGAGGTATGTGATTAGTTGTCGATAACCTGAGATCGTGTTCATATGTGTTATGTATTAATGAATGTTCATTCTTGATATGTGACGATGTTTGGTTGTTTGTTATTAACATGATGTGTGGCCTTATGGCAAGTACTTGTTGTTATTACAACTTGTTGATGATGTATTGATGGAGTTGTGGGCCAATGGCCAATATTAATTTGAGGTGATGCAATTATGCGATCATTTATGCCGATGTGGCCTGTATGTTTTGACGGTGAATGTGTGTTGTGTGCTTATTAATGCCTGTGTGGTAATTATGGTGTGATGTAATTGATAACGATGTTATTACTCGGTGATGTATCCTATTGGATAGAATATAAACGGTGTAGCGTGAGTATGTGACCGTGTTATATTGTTGATGATGTTGTTGTCGTGTAATAGAGTCATATATTTGCACAGCATAACATTTCAATACGTTAATGGTGGAATGCTGTTAACAGATGGCCTGCGGGCATTGGTTACCAGTAGGAGCTTAATGCTCGGTAACGGTATATTAGCCTGAGTGGCAAGAGGTCATCAGTGGGAGCTGCGTGCTCGATGACGACAGCCTGCGGGCTTCCTGAGTGGAATAAAGTCCCAGCATAATGCTCGGCAGGTGTATTTGTCATAATGACAAGGAGGAGTTTTACTCCGGATTTAGTACCACATGCATATGCATAGTCGAGTCTCATTCATCATCGTCAGTCTTTATAATTTATGTTATCATTCATGTGTCACATTACTTATATATTGATTGTGGTTAAATGAGTGGATTACTTTGTTGTATGATTCTTGATGATACTTGTTGACATTACTCTAATTGTCATGCTTTCATTATGAATTATATTCTCACCCTTCTGCTGATTTGATGCTTGAGTGGCATCCTGCAGATTAGCCGCTTTGGGAGTCTTTTGGAAGAGGTAGTTCTCCAGTTGTTCTTGTCGGTCGCTCTGATATGTAACACTGGGTAGTCGGGAGTCTGTTGTTATTTATTTGTATATGACTCTTTTGAACATGTATATATGATAACGTGCCATTGTGTAATGTAAAATCTTTATTTTGGAAAACTCCTCTTTGAGAGTGAGAGCTATACGTATATATATATATATATATATATGTTCATATCTTCCGTGTGTTATGTATCATGTTATTGGCAGGTGTGTATGCTTTTGGCATCGGTGATGTCTGTTTGTTTTCAAGGTGTTTGTTTGGTTACTTAGTGTAACATCCTAATTGTGTCGTATGAAATTTTAAATACTCTGATATTTTCTTGCCTAAATGCTTTGGGTAGAATTGGGGTGTTGCATCTTACGATGAGAAGTACTTGATAACAACAAAAGTAATACAATTGAAAGTGCTTGAGAAATATAAACAATGGCAAGATTGGCCTTATTGTGATGCAAATGAAATGTTCTCTGACAAACACAAAGTCTTCAGGCTCCAATGGTGGAAGGTGCCCTCATAAGTAGGCATGGGGTTTTCTGATAGTAGCTTGATCTTATTTGTAATTCCCCATGATTCTTTGTTTGTGAGCTCTTGTCAGATATTGGCGTCGAGGAATCGTCTTGTCTGATCTGATGGAGAGGAAGATGGTAAGAGTCTTGGTAACCATGGATGCATATGCGTGGATGCAAAATGTTAATGATGATGCAAATGTATCATAAATCAGGATCAAGGATCAAGGCCTCTTGGATAACATCTTCTCATGGTCAATAAGATATGGTCGAATCCTCCAGATTCAGAGGTTCGACGTTGCTTTCTGGATAAATAGCTTGTGCATAAATCAAAGATGGTCGAACCCTCCAGATTCAGAGGTTCGACGTTGATTCTGATAGATAACCTTTGCATAAGTCAAATAAGGTCGAACCTTCGAGATTCAGAGGTTCGACGTTGATTCTGATAGATAACTGATATAGAACTTCTGTATAAGTCAAATGTCCCAGGATCAAAGGTTCGACGCCTTTTGTTGAATAGCAGAAATCCGAGTATGATGAAGGTCAAGTTTCTTGTCCCACCCCAATCTCACAGGTATGTAGTCTAGACACGGACAAGTGGTCCCTAATGGTCACCAGGGTCTACAGTTCCCATGGGGTAAAAAGTGTTTGAGGCAACAAGCGTGCCAGACACAGTGTTTCATGAAAGAACCTCGCCCAGTTGTGGTACCTCATGTCAAGCTCGTTCATAGCAAGCGCTACGGGAGTCAACATGAGCATCCACGCTAATCCTATGTGTCACTGGCCTAGGTAGTGGGCCTTTTACCTCACAAAACCCCCCACCTGCAAAGACAAAGAGAAAAATATGTGGCTCCCACGGGGACCCATAATATAGTCCAGAATGCGAGAAAATAAACTTGATATGAAAGCATAAAGTAAACAATGCAAAACATAAACAATATATAAGCACACCCAATAAACAAACAACAAACAAAGGCTAGGATCGACTTGCTTAGGATCCCCAACAGAGTCGCCAGCTGTCGCACGCTCGCGAAAATGAGAACAGAGTCGCCACCAATATATTTATCCCAAAGAGGGAAAGGAATATCAGAAAATCTGGAATAAGGATAAGAAAAGGTCTTGCGACCAAAGATCGGGTAAGAAGTCGGTTACGCAAGGGGAAGGTATTAGCACCCCTCACGTCTGTGGTACTCCACAGGATCCACTTATGTTTGTTCTATTCTAAGGGTGTATAAATTTAAGCTTAATTACTAAGGGAATGCATGCAAATGAAAGAAAAGAAACACGGGGAAAATAAGGTTTATAAATAGTTGTGCTCGCTTAGGCCCCGCGACCTAATGCCTACGTATCCTTTTCAGGAATCAGAGCGCCGTAGTTCGGCTCACATGTTTTATTTGTTTTTGTGTTTTTTAGTGGACGAATATACATTCGCACTCCGCTGCTCGACCTCTGGAGTCTTAAGCTGGGAATGGAGTAGAAATAACGTGTCCGATTAAAGAATGCCTCGGAGGCGAGATGAAGAAGAGATTTTGAGCGTTCAAGTGACATCCTAAAGCAAGGGAGACTCGAGTTGCTCTTTGGTTTGTGTTTTTTAGAAATTGGGAACTTACGCTCGAATGGTTCCCTTAAGCAAGGGAGATCCAAGCACTCGAATGATTCCCTTAAGCAAGGGAGATTCAAGCTTCCATTCCCTATGTAAAGATTTTCACTTTTTTATTAATGTTTTTTAGTATTTTCTTGGTATTTTTTATGGGAATTTAATTTGGATATTGTTAGGTGTTTTAAAGTTGAAAAGGAAAAGAAACTAGCCAAAGTATGAAGGGAATTTCTACCTAATGTTGTCATGGTTTCTACCTAAGGTTAGGAATAAAAGGATAAATGAAAATAAAGTCACAATTAGAAGCAAGAATGAAGAATGATACAATGGTACAAAGTTACACACAAGCATGAAGTAACAAGTCAAAATATAGTACAAAAATGAAGTAAAATACTACTATTTTTATGTTGATTTTATGAAGGAAATTGAATTACAAGTCAAGTGAAAAGACTAAAAATAGCCTAAAAACTAATATTTTTTATGATTATTTTTATATGTCAAAATTGGATTAAAGGTCTAAAAATTATGGAAAAGTAAGCATTTTTATTACTAAAAGAAGTGACAAAAATCTAATTAAAACCTAAATTGTTAAGTTAACAAAATATGAACAGGGGAGTTCAAAATGAATTATAGGGCGTGATTAGGAACTGGGCGCAGGCCCAAAGGACAGGCCCAGGAGGGGGCGTTTTTGTTCAGTTTCTGCTTGCAAAAAATGGCGCATTACGGGCTTAAAGGGGGGTATGATATACCAGTTTCTGCTAGCCTAAGTATGAAGGGAATTTCTACCTAATGTTGTCATGGTTTCTACCTAAGGTTAGGAATAAAAGGATAAATGAAAATAAAGTCACAATTAGAAGCAAGAATGAAGAATGATACAATGGTACAAAGTTACACACAATTAGATCAATTAATTATTGACTAAACCTTATATTATATCCAATTACCAATTACTCAAAATAGTAACATTAATAATAATAAAAAGAAATAAAAATGGGATTAGAGTTCAATTGTGACCATTCGACTTTGTTCTTCTCTCTCGCGAAACGCAAACGGCGTCGCTTCAACCTTCTCCGACGGGACGATCCCATCGCCGCTGTTAACGAAACAGACCCCTCTTTCTCTCTCGTCTCCGTCCTTTATTATTCCGTCCAAACATCTTTGATTCAAACAAAACTCAAAATCCCCAATCCGAACCCTAACTCACTCAAATTGAAATCAAACAAGCTCGTTCAGATATTGCAATATGGAGTTCAAACAACGATGCTATGCTGTGAATAGAGATGATTTAGGCTTACCTGGAGTGAGAAGTGTCGAAGAAGATCGGAATGAAGAGTCCATGTTCTTTACCGATGCTCGAATCGCGAAATAAACGCGAGAATGAACCTTGGCTCAGGTGCGTCTCGATCTTTTTCTTTATGCTTTTGAATCGTCTTCTTCTTCTCTCCTTTCTTTGCTATTTTATTTTCTTGAACGTTTTTCTTTACGTTTTGCTACAATGGTGATATCATGATTGATGTGTTGATGTTGTTGTAGGGAGGATTGAAGCTGAAGATGATTAATGGTGATTGTAGTGAGAGGATGAAGGAGATTGAGGGAATGATAGGTCAGAAGTGGTGAAGAAAGAAGGGTTCTGGAAGTGAAAGTGAAGAGATGGTTGCAGAGTTGTGGAGAAGTGGAGTGAAGATGATTGAAGGTGGAGATGAATGGGGAAGAGCAAAAATGGTGAAGGAGCTTATGAATTATGGTAGTTCTGACTTTATAGCAGTGCAAGGTAATTCCCTTCTCTATTATGTTATTTCTGTTAACTAATTCTGTTAGGTTGTTATAGGTTGGTTATAAGTTAGTTGTTAGTTTGGTAATTGATTAAAAGGCTTGAAAGTGTTTAGTTACAAAATAGTTAGGCGGTTACCAATTCTGTTATAAATGTTAGTTGATAGTTGAAACTGACTTGGTGGAGGGTTGAGACAGTCAGCCTTCTATAACTGATTTGTTGTGTTTATTTTTGGATTGTTGAACCGATTAATGCCGTTGGACCGATGAACTGGTGGCTGGATGTTTATTTAGGGGACTGTATAGGATTATTTATGAATGCCATGGTTATCTTGTTCATGAAGTGAAGGTACATGTGTGGTCTGAAACTGATAAGCATTGTATTAGTTGGCTGTAATTTGTTATGTAGGACTGCCAGTGGATAAGTCTTGATTCCGTGAGTGAATGAGTGAAGAAACAAAGTAAATGTGTGTTGAATGAACATGAAAACTGAAAATGTAACTGTGAGAAATTTGCTTGTTGACTGATGTAGTAAACTTGTATTGATGCAGGGCTGCAAGATGTAATTTTTGGATGCATTGAAGGATTGGTGAGTGAAGATATGGAAAGTGGGTGCAGGATTTCTAGATGTTGTTTGCAACATGTTCATAGAATCCGGATGCGACTTTGTTTGATTAGGAGGATGAGTCTGACTGTAGCTAACTCCGTGTCGGTTTTAAATTGCAGCAAGCTAGTGTACTTCTATTTTTCTGTTTGTAGAATTTCGGTTTGCAGGATGGGTCTTTATTGTAACTTGTAACATTTTTTTTGTATGGAATGTAACATGATATATATGATATCTTGGATGTGTAGTGGATCTGTATTGTAATAAACAATGTTTTGAAGTATATTTGTAAGGGACCTTCATCTAATGAATTGGATTGAAGTTGAAAATAGATTATGTGCACTTTAGATATCTTTTGCTCAAGATCTCAAAATGATGTCTTGGAATTTTATGTTGTTTTTGGATTTGGATTTTGTAGGGCTCTTGAACTCTCAAACATGTGATGGCATATGACTCTTGAGAGTCTAAATGGTCTTTTCTTTCAAATCAATTTGAATCCCTTCTCCTTTTAATGTGTATTAATTGAACTTAAAACTCCAATGATTTTCAAATCCATAACACCAATAAACATGACCAAAATTTATCTTAAGATGGATTAAGTCTAAACGTGATTGACTGAAACAGTGCCATATTTCTCATCCAACTCTTGCAAATAACCAAAGTAATTGACTTAAATATGAACGACTCTTGAATTGATGAAATAAAACCCAATGGATTCATCTCTTTCTCTTGTGTAAGAACCGAAGCCAATGATCTACAATCTATGTAATCAAATGACCCAATATCTCAAATAGTAAAACCAAACTTGAACCATATTTCAAGAGACGATGAGGACCAACTTAATTAAGCCTCTGATGATGATAGAAACCTTATTCTGCTCCATGATCCTTGATCCCATGCCTCAATGTTATTTCATGAATGAATGTTATGCTATGTACATGACCTATTGAAGTGTATGCAGATGAATGAGAATTATAAGCCAATTAGAAATAGAACCAGATGGGCAAATTTTGGGGTGCAACAATAGGCAGCCAGAGGATACCTCAGCCTTTCGTAGGCAACTTCCGAGGGTCGAGATCATGTTAGTGTATCGAAGGCAGCATAATTAGGGACTTATGATCTTATTGAGGCAACATGGCTAAGGTATCCTCGTATTCGAGGGACATGGCTATTCTGCAAAAAACACAAGGCAACAGGCAACAAGGCAACAGGCAATAGGCAGCAAAAAGGTTACCCAAAAAGTGTGCGTGGGTGAAACAATCATGTGTTTAGATTCAAATATTTATCTTGTAATTAGGTGATTCTAATTCAATTAAATGGTTGTCACTCCCTAGGATTCCTAACCACATCAATTAATATAAACAGTATAATTAAAGCAATAACGGGGAAAGGGAAAAAGAAACCAGCGGGGGGAAAGGGAAAATGAATCCAGCGGGTTTGACAATAATTAAAGCAGAAAGGGTAAAAGAGACTAGAGTTTAGGGTTACCGACTATTAGGCTTTGACAATTGGCAAACCCTGAAAATTGGAAAAGGGAGAAATATACAGAAAATAGGGGTGAGTGCATTACTAGTTCCAATGCAGGTATGGTTAACCCTAATAAAAATAACAATAAAAGAAAAAGGGTAAAAGAAACTTAGCTTCGATTGATGAAGGTTGATAGTCGGAGGTTGCCTTTGAACATTGACTCTGACCATCTGGGAATTGACAAAAGATAATAGGACGTAAGTGTAGAAGGATTCCATTGACAGCGGGAATCAAACCCTAAAAATAAATAAAAGGTAAAAGAAAAATTAAATAAGAAAGAGATCAGGACTTAGCTTTGATTTGATCTGATATGGCTCGTAGTCGGAGGAAACCCTGTTGCTTACCTGAGGCTACACAAAGAAAAAAGGAGAAAATTCTGAGTGTATGCACGATCTTCGTAAGCCCTAATTTAGGGAACAAGTTATCCATTGTTAATAAAATAAACAAATTAATTAATTATTGATTTTCAACTTAATTAATTAACTCGGCGAAAGTATGTTTTCGATTAAAAATAATTATACAAAAAATTATGTAAACACTAATTTATAAATTCAATAAGAAATACAAAATGATTATAGTAAAATAAAATAAAAATAAAATAAAAAAGGTTTTATGTAATAAAATAAGAAAAATAGTTTAGTACATATATAAAAGGGATTAGAGTAAATAATTAACAAACTAAGAAACTAAGAGGGAATAAATAAATAACCAAAAAATAATTTTACAACAAAGAAATAAAAAAAAATTGGAAAAGGACTTAGCTGCGGTCCTGTGTGTTGATACTTTGAGGGTACACCATGGAACATGCCACTTGCAGCCTTCAGATCTGGCGTCGCATGCATCTAACAGTGGAGATATGAGAGTGCGTCATGTTCTCGTGCGGGGACACCTGCATAGGATCCATTGAAGCAATCTATTGAAAAATAATAGGCCTGAGTGAGGATCGAACCTGCGCCTTTGAAGCACCACCTCCTTGCGTATGGCCAATTGAGCCAAGAAAGCTACTTGTTAATATAAAGACCTTATTTAAATATATATAAAATTTAGGGTTAATGAACTTTTTGGTCCCTCTAAATATTGCAGATTTCGTTTTCAGACCCTCCAAAATTTTCCTTCAAGAAATCGTCCCTTCAAAATTTTTCTTTCGAACTATTGGTCCTTAACGTCAAATTTCGTAGCTAATCGGTGGCTAAATTCGTAGCTAATCTCTAGCAAATTTGACGTTAGGGACCAATAGTTTAGAGAAAAAAATTTGAAGGGACGATTTCTTAAAGAAAAATTTTGGAAGGACTAAAAACGAAATATGCAATATTTAGAGGGACCAAAAAGTTCATTAACCCTAAAATTTATGTGAAAAAACCAAAATTTGAAAAGGGGGAGAACGCGCGCTCCCTGTTCATCTTCATCCTCGTTTATTTTCTACAACAGGTATACACCTTTACCCACGGTTTTTTTACCGTAGCCGTATGTCTCTGCTCTTCAAAGCTACGAATTGTCACTGATAAACACCAATAAAAAATCCAGATTGAGTAATCGGGATCACAAGAACGCAATGAACTCATTGGTTCGAGCTGCAATCACCCCTACGTAAAATCCCTAATTCGGAAACCTCGAACCCTGACAATGGCATAAATGGATTCTTGCCTCTAAAACTCAATCAAACTATGCACACGGGTTAAGAACATCCTACTAAACACCAATATGCAAGAAAAATAGATTAACAATGCGTGAATTCATGAAATCGAGATCAAACGAAAGGGTGGCAAACCGTAGCATATGGGAGACAATTTTTCCTACGGGGAACCTTGGAGATGATCCAACTAGCTTTATCACACACCCATGATGCGTATTTGATCCTTAAAAAGCTCTAAAATCATCTGCAATTGAAAAAACATTGTTGACTTTTTTGTATGAAATTTAAGGATTCTGTTAGGGTTCTTAAGGCTGAATCCCTCCTTCTTTTGCGTCTGGAATCCTTGTGCTTATGTATAGGAATGAATTAGTTCAAAATACTTGGGCTAAATCTTGGTAAATTGCAAGATTGATGTTTGATTTGGATCTTGATTGAAATTTTTTTAAATTTGGTTCAATTTCAACCATTCTCTTTCCAATCTTCATAACCACGAAATTGGATCCATTATATTGCTTATTTGGTGATTGCATATGAATAGAATGAATAGCCACATCAAATCTTTGATTTTTGCTTGATTTAAAATGAATTTATCACTTTTAAATGAATAAAAATTCATAATAAATCAAATAAATGATATAAATTCGTGCCAACTGGATTTGTAGTCTTGGACAACTTGAGGATCAAGATTGGGCCACAAAAGTTGGGCCTCTTTGTAAAGAAATCCATTTTAAAACCTTATTATTTCACATTTTCCTCTTAAAATCGACCAACTTTGACAAGGCATATCTCCCTCAATTTTTAAGATACGGAGGAGTTCTAGGACTTTATGGAAACCTCAAGGGGTCCTTTACAAGCCACTTTGGAAGCTTTTTTTCATTTGAAGAATTTATCTTAATGATATGGGCTTTGACAAAAACCTGCTTTTGGTTGACTTTCAAAAAGGACATATAATCTTTTGATCCATATCTCTCAAATGAAGCATTTTTAGATTTGCATGTGAGACACAAAATTGTAGAGAACTCAATTTCCTTCAAAATGAGCTTTGGATGGAAAATTTTTGATGTTCCATGTGGGAGTTATGGCTGGTCAAAGTTCAGGTGACTTTCTCCTATAAAAACCCTAACTTAGAAGCTTTTTAAATTGTTGATTTTTTTGATCTTCCCTTGATGAACCATGATCAATTCTTGATCAAATGGTGAATGATACTTCACTATGAGGATGTTGACAAACAATCAGGAGTTTTGACTGTACTTTGACCACAGTTGACTTTTAAGTTAAACTAGTCGACTGTTGACTTTCTGAACAATTGAGTGATCAATCTTTTGAATTGAGACCTGAAATTTGTCATGGAAGTAGTGTGGAGTGTCATAGACCATATGGGAAGCCTTGGAGCCTTTGGTTCATTGACTTTTCCTCAGAACAACAAAACCCTAATTCTTTGAGCCTTGTTTAGGAGAGGGTGTCTTTGAGCTTTGTACCCTGATTTGAATTTGAACAAGAGAAATAGTATGGGCAAATTTTGGGGTATGACAGCGACGTTGTCGCGGGGAAAAATCGTTGTCTTTTTTCGGGATGAGACACCTGATGCCTTCTTTGGGCTCGAGTGCTCAAAAAATGATTTTTCTTTTGTATCGACCAAACTTTTTATTGTTTCCAAAGGAGGAAAAGGAAAAAAGTTGCAATAACCTAAAAACAGGTGCAAAGCCCAAAACTAAAAGCAATGCACAAGTGGGGGAGAGATTCCGGGTAAGAGGGTTGGTTATACGAAGGGAAGGTATTAGCACCCAACGTATCTATAGTACTCTATAGGTTTCTTTATTTTGTTTTTCATCCTTTGTGGTGGAGGTTCTTGTGAAATAGGTGGGACCTAAGGTGTTTGTTTGATTATGCTCGCAAAGATCATCGCGATCCTCTGCATACATATCCCTTAGAGGGAATCAGAGCATCTGTAGCTCGGGGTCTACGGGTGCTAAGGTTTGAATGGTTTTTTTTGTTTTGTTTTGCTCGCCAAGGATCGACCTTGTGCCTACGTATTCTCAAAGGGATGTTGAGAAAGTCAGAGCAATCGTAGTTCCCACTTATGCTAGTGGAAGCAAAAGAAAAGAGACAAATGTCATCTCAATGTTCGATGTATCAAATCTATATCATCACATACATCTGTTTGTTTTTTGTTTGAAAATCTTTTCATTATAAGCCCTGGGCCATGCCACTTATGGCGCTTAGAATGATAAAGATGTTTTTGTTGTTTAACCAGCCTTGTGGCAAAAACATTCAATGAAGTCAGCCTTGTGACAAAAAGTTTTGATTAATCAGCCAGGCTTGTGGCAAAAGTTTCAATGAAGTCAGCCTTGTGACAAAAACTTTGATTAATCAGCCAGTATGGTGGTAAAACAGTTTGATTGATTAGCCAGCCTTGTGGCAAAAAAAAAGAAATTTGATTGATTAGCCAGCCTTGTGGCAAAAAGGTTTGATTGATTGATTGTTTGTGATGATATATAAGAGATACTCCTATCATAGAGATGAAGAATGTCTAATCTCCTAGGGTGTTTGATTTGGATATTGGGGATGCTTATAAGAAGCCCGTGGGTCCTTGTACGAAGCCCAAGAGGAGGCTATCCGAGGGTCCTTGCATTGTAAGCCCAAGAGGAGGCTATGGGAGGGACAATCCAGGGTCCTTGCATTGTAAGCCCAAGAGGAGGCTATGGGAGGGTCACTCGTTTGTACAAAGCCCAAGGGGAGGCATGGTATAGTTGGTTTGAGCTCTTAGAGCGATTTCATCGGGAAACCATACTCTATGTCCTAACTTAAACTAGGGGAGATTCTTTGCACGAAGCCCAATAGGAGGCTATGGGGAACCTAGTGTTGTACTAAGTTGAACAAGTATATATAACACAATCACAAATATGAACAAGTACGAACAAATATGAACAAGTACATGCACAAATATGAACAGTTATACATATATGACAAAGTGTGTGTATATAATGGAGTTTATGAAGGAAATATACCTGTAAGCATGATCCATTTGTATACACAGGGGCTCGGGACTCATACTCGGGGAGAGACCCTTCTGAGTTTATTCAAAGCTATGTAAACAGGTATTTACAAAAGGGCTTGGGACTTATACCTACATGGAGGCCCATGATATTTTTGGGAAGATTTAAAGAAAACCTTCATTTTTTGATTTGTTATTCAAGGTTAAAAATCAAATTGATCGATGTATGTACAAAAAAGTGTATGTACAAAAAGGTGTACAATGAAGTACCTAACTTCATGTACGGGAATGGGACTTATACCTATGTGGAGGCCCATGTTTTATTTTATTTAAAGATGCGTCGTTTGAAAACAGTTGTTTGAAAGCTTGTTTTGAAAGAAGTTTATTGTTTAAAAAAAAAACTGTATAAAAGGAAAAAGGAGTGGGTCTTATACTCTCTAATATTCGAGAGGCCCCACATCGCTTTGAAAATCAATTGATCAATTAAAAAGATTTAATCAATAGTTTCTTTTGAAATCAAAAAGGGATGGTTTATCATTTTTGAAAAGAATCGCGATCGCTTGTTTTAAAACGATTTGAAATTGAAAGAAATCAAATTAATCAAGATAAACAAAAAGATTATACTTAATTAACACCTAAATGATTAGGGTTTGCTCAAAAAATATTTACAAGTGTTTAAGTTTGAAAATCAAATGAAAAACAGTATTTAAAAGTATTAAAAGTACTTAAAAACAAGTCAATTTTAAACTCAATTAAAAATATATTAAATGAATCTTTTTTTGTGATTTTTTTTTATATTGTCAAAATATGTATATTAAATAAAGAGTGTAAAAAAAATGAAGTGAAAATGATGAATTTTGATTGGTTTAATTAATTGGTGAAGTTTTTTAAAAAAGAAATAAAATTAGTTGTAAAAAAATAGGTTTGGTCCCTAGAGGACTTGAACTCGTGACCCTAAGGTCACCAACCAAAACAATAACCAGCTGAGCCACGCTTGTGGCTTGTTAGTAATACGCGCTTGGTAAAATATATTTTCCAACTAAATTTCAAAACTTATGAACCAAAAAACGCGCCAAGAACACAATCCCCATTTGAATTTGAATTTTCTGAAAACTGAACCAAATTGAACAAGTGAAAGGTCTATCTTGCTCGTTTTTTCACGAGGAACATGATGGTGCCCTCAGAATTCATTTATTTTCACTCTAAGGGGGTCAATTTTGTGATGAACACGAAGAACCCTAAAACTGAAATTCAATGTGAAATCGTGTATGATCATGTTATGATGCAATTGATTGAGGGTTAATGATCCTCATAGGTGCAGAAACAAGATGGTATGCTCATATTTCATTTATGATGCGTGCAAGTATGAGTTTGAAGTTCAAGTGGCTTACCTTCAAAAACGGCAAAAGTGAGAATCGAATTCTGCAATAGAGGTGTTACAGAAGTTGTTTGATGATCTGGATAGCTTCAATGGACCATATGGAAGGTGTCTGGATGCTTGGAGTGGATTGAAAACATCTGGATCATTCCATGGAACCTGATCTGCAGTAGAGCCAAGTATGAATTGAACTTAATGATTCTGAGGTTTCTGGGCATGGATGATGATTGGAATAGTTCACATGAAGTATATGGATGATGTTTGGATGATTAACTTGGACAGAATTGGCCTGGATTTCATTTTGGCATGATAAGGCTAGTGTTATGCATATTTGGAGGTGAGATGATGATTCTGAGTTTGAGGTGTTTTTGGAAGGTTTCAAAGGTTCAAACAACTTCCATATGGTATTTGGGAAGTGTTAGAAGCATCACTTTGCTTAGAACTTCAAAGGTTTAGAGGTTGAGAATTTTACCTCTTTTGAAAACCATGAAACTTGCATTCTAAGAAAGGAAGAGAAAACCTATGTTTATGAGGTTTTGGTGTGATTTTGAATGAGGTAAGGACCTCTATTTATAGGCCAAAGTTTCTGAATACAAAGCTCTTGCAAGTTGATCAAGAATGATGATTTGGCTTAAGAGATAAAATGGAATCTTTCACATTAAATGCAAATGGTTAAAAGTGACTTAACCATGGTTATTTCTCTAGCTTCTTATCCTCTTCCATTCTGATCTCAAATCAGAAAATATCATTCAATTATTGCTTCTATGCATCATTGCTTGGATTATAGGTCATGTAGTCTTGAAACTTAGTGAAAAATGGTGCAAATCCAAGTGAAAATGATCACTAATGTCAAAATTCAAAACCATGGCTACACTCCATATTTTTTCATGCTCTTGGCATTTTGGAAAGCTCATGTTACATACTTCAAAAGCCTAGTTGAAAGTTTCCTCAAGTCTCTTAAGGAAATGGGTGAAAAAGTTCCATGAACTTTGAAGAAAATGAAGTTTTAAGTGAAATTTTCATAAGATACCAACTTTGAAGCTCCATATCTCTTAAATGGTTGATCTTATGGAAAAACATTATATGTGACAAAGTTGTTCATTGGATCAAAATCTACAACTTTCATGTTGGAAGTTTTTTTCAGTTTGTAGGTGAAATATTGAGTTATTCCCTTCCAAAGTTTGGAAAAAACCATGAAAAACACTTAGAAATTTTTCTAAGTATGGAAAGTCAAACTTTTGACTTTTTGATTCTTGATTGATTTTCTTGATTTTTCTTGATCAAATGACTTCATATATCATATATTGATGATTCAAAACTTCAAAAGTCATGGTTGACCAAAATTCTCCAAAAGTCAATGGTGATCTTGTACAGTTGACTTTTTCAGACGAATCGCGTTTCTGGAGATTTCAAATGAAACAGGCTATCCTCACCAAATGAATGGTATGAATGGATCAAATTGAAGCATTAGAGGATATTGAGCCATGGTTTGAGTTGTGACACCATGTCCTGATTAAAAGGTCAGTTGTTTAGTGAATTAGGTCAAAAAACCCTAATTGTCGACCTGATAAAATTGATGACTGTGGATCTTGAATTGAGATGCAATTTCCATTGGATATTGTCATAGGGATTATTTGAGGATGATTGAAACCTTTGATTGACTCCCTGAGGATTTTTAGGGTTTCCCAAATGTGATCCCTGATTTTAGTCCCTGATAGTTCAAAACCTTAATCTGATGATTTGAAATTTCACTGTTGATCAATCCTTGTGTAGGAGATGTCTTGAGTCAATAGATTAGGTCAAAATGATGCACTTGGGGTCTTGAGGTCATGTCCCTAGTCATTAAGTCAAATCCTGAGCAAAAGTCAGGAGTATGCTATCTTCAGTCAAAACCCTAATCTGGTTGATTCAGAGCCTTTGAGCTTGTTGAAATAAATCTCTAAGGACCAAATGTTGATTGTTGATGAAGATGATTCATTTGAAATGAAGGGAGAACAAAACCCTAATTGGTTTGTACTTGTACTGATGAGTGATTTCCTGATCAAATCCTGCTGAGTCACAAGTAGCAAACACAAGCTATGCAATTTGTTAGAGATGCAAATGATGCATATGCAAATGATATGAGGTGGTATTGATCGGAAAATAGCAAGTGTACTACTTTTGATACCGATGTAGTTATTAAAATGGAGTTGAATCCAAGTATCGATCACAAGGACTGCGAGTAAAGTATAAGCCAGTACTAAATTTCAATTGAACAAAAAGCTATGGTTGGGTTTTTGGTTTGTTTGATAAAAGCTAACTAACTGTTTATAATTAAGAACGCTGAGAAAATGATAACTTAATACAAGTATGAGAAGACATGCTAAGGTTGATGTATAAATCTTACGTAACTCCTTGAGAATACCGTTGTTAACGAAACAATGTGATTATGATTGAGTATCAAGTCTATAAAATAGTTTTCCCTAATTCCTTAGTGGAGAACTTCTTAATACTTAAAAGTCAATTTTAATTCCTCAATAATTGAATTTAGTATTAAGACATTATGCAGCATAATCTAGAATGGATGATCACCATCGTGAAACCCTTATTCCTAAGCGATTTACCGGTAGTGTTTTGATTCAAAATGCATTAGGGTGGTGTGTCACGCCTAACCCTAATCGTAGATCAATAAAATATTTTCCAATATGATAAAGCATGAAAAACTTTGAATCATAAACTCAATTTATAAAAACATCAAAATCATCAACAACGGTTTTAACAATTCATTACATGACAAGATTTAGGGACATCACCCTAGCATAGTATAGTTTAGCTACTCATAGTGTTTAAGAAAATAACAAGAGTAAATGAAGTCATTACAAGAAATTATCGGTTGATATGATCTCCAATCGCGAGTGCTCTTGAAGATCTTCTTCCAAAACCCTTGATTCTTCTTTCTCTGTAATTCTCTATGCTCAATGATCCAAGATGCCTCATTCCTTCCTCCTGTTAGGTTTTAGTAGTGTTGGCCGTCATTCCTCGTCTCCGAAAGGTCCAAATTACCCTTAATGAGTTCAAGGCTTTCAAAATAACAAAAATTGGAAATCTGCCCGCGCCTACCAACACGGACCGTGTGCAGGAACACGGGTGCCCGTGTTGGTCAACTGCTCAGCTCTCAAAAATTGCCTTTCCACGCATCTTTCCACACGGGCCGTGTGCAGGAACACGGGTGCCCGTGTGAAACCTCTGTTTTGCTTCCCAAAAACAACTTTCCAGCCATCTTTTGACACGGCCGTGTGCACACACACGGGTGCCCGTGTTGACCTCAGTTTTGGCTCTTTTCTCGCTTGTGCGCGCCATAACTTCGACCTCTCCCGTGCATTAACCTGACCACACACAAACTAACAACCAACGCATAAAATGGCACTTGAATAATACTCAGAACATACTAATCATGCAACAACATCACACAATCAACAAACAAGAAACTTACTAACAAAACCTATAACAATGCCACATAGTATTACCAAGATTATGATTTTTAGTCGGAAAAGGTGCGGAAAATTACTAGAAATGGTGACCGATCACAACCCCACACTTATCTCATTGCTTGTCCTCAAGTGATGTATCGAGTCAAAACAAAGGTCACCGACGAGACTCTTTTCTCCACAACACAATCCGGTTTTTCGCAAGATTCCTACACTTAGCAATCGAGTGTAAAGTTTCCTTCTTCAGACTATCAATGGCATTCCCACTTTCGAACACCCTTTTCACCTGCAAGCTTTTCACATTCTCACAAAATCTCTCCGGGTTAAAGTATCTACACTCATAGAATCAAGGCATGCATATTACTTTCAACTTTGAATAAATTCTCAACTCACTACACACAGAGATTACACACACTTTATGAGGTCTTAGGGATGTAACGTGGCTTGGGTATGGTGGGAAAACAAAGAACGGGATAACAAATGGTTTAGGTGCTCGGCATTAAATAGGATTCACTTCTCTACTCATTTTGATTTGAATCATAAGAATGGGGTGTGAACCTTTTTCAGATTAAAAGTGGACCGAGGCAAATATCTCTTTTTTTTTTCTTTGAAATTTAAACCTCCTTTTGTTGTTTTCACAAGATCATCTTCATCTTTTTCTCTTCTTTTTTTTTATGATATTCTTTTTTTTATATTCTTGCCTCCCTTTTCAATGGTTCACAACCCCACACTTAGATCCTTTTAGTGTCTTACCAGTGATTAATCATGAATACCGAGCGATGACATGCACAATGAGATAACGGGTGATAAACATACTAACACAATAAACAAAACAACTATTATGGCTCAAAGGGGGTTAACGATGGATAACATGAATACGGGATGGCTAGAAAGGCTCGGGGTTACGGAGAAAGAACTTGCCTCAGTGTGTGCTTTCATAGTGTGCTTGTGTTATGAGAAAATACGCAAAATCAAAGTGAATAGTGCCATACCTGACTGAGCTCTCATAAGGATGTTATAAATTTGGCTCTGACATCTCACCGGGTAGGTTAAGCTTGCATGCTTCACAGTGCTCTAAGTGTTCTGCAATTTCCTTTCCTCCAAAGTTCACCATACTCTCTCTTGGTTCAGTGTTTTCCTCATTGCGTCCAACCTTCTTTTCTATGATTGTGTCAACTTCCGTGGTGCCTGTAAAGATAAAGTGTGAGATGTGTTGTTCAACCACTATCTAGTCATTCGCCCCCTTCCGACTTGTATCCAACCAGGTAACACAATGGCAGCACTGCAAACTTGAAATAAACATAAAAACAGAAGACAAAAGAAAAAAAATTTCAAATTAAACAAACTAAACTATGAATTCAAAAAGAAACAGAAAGCAAAGCAAAATAAATCCTCCCCCACACTTGAACTAAACATTGTCTCAATGTTTTAATTCCAGTGTGACGGAGATTACCAATCTCACTGATAAGGCGGTGGAGGAGGAGGATCCTGAGGAAATTGCAACATGAGGCGTCGCATCATCTCCTGGACATCATCTATCACAGCTCCTTGCCTGAACAACTCAACACCCTGTCGTGTTTGCTCGGTGCGGAGAGCGCCAATCTCCGTTTGCACCCACCCCCATTGATCCTGAGTCATGGAAGATGATCCAACAGTGTGCTGGAAAAACTGTCTAGGGGGCGGGACAGGGCGGTCCTGGGCGGGGAGGTCATCTTCCATGTCATCACCTGCAAAATTATGGTCATGTGGAGGGCTTTCACCCATAAACTCACCTGTAGCTACGTATAGCCAGTTAGCACGATTTGCAATAGAAATAGAATCAGGTGCAGGCAATGCCAAAACATGCTGTCCATGGACAGTTAGTGAGAAATACCCAGGCTTCACAATAATCATTCTCTGATTTACAAGAGTTTGCAAATCAATTTTCTTACCTGGTAAAGAAGGCTCATCATTCAACAAGTGGCCATAATCCAGGTGCTCAGCCAATTGAGAGATCATTCCCCCAACTGAAATCTCTCCACTAGAAGCATTACCAACTTGCTTCAGGTGGTTAGCAGCAAAAGCAGCGACATTCACCCGGCTTACCTCAAGCATGTTATGCAACAAAAATAGCTCTCTTTTCGCACAGACCCCTGTACTATCCCCCCTCCCAAACAAGGTGAAAGCCAAACCTTTCTGAGCATAACGGAAACAAGGGTTATGAATCCCCGAGGCCTTAGCCTTGCTTGGATTGTACCCAGCTGCACCTGAAATGGCTTCCCAGAATTCACAAGCAGGAAAAGTTTCAGGGGGGGCGCCTGGTCCAGAGGACGGTAATTTCAGTGCCTCCCCTACCTCTTCCACAGACAACACATGCTTATGCCCAAACATATAAAACTCCAGATCACCAAAGTACTCCATTTCGGAGCCATTCCATTTGTGTCTCAATTTGAAATCTACAGTGCTCAGGAATTCCAAAGTTAGGCCCTCATAAGTCGGTGCCTCAAACAGCATAAAAGGCAACATACCGATGTTGTGAAACATCCGGTAGACTTCATCTTTGAGGCCTAACTTGGTAAGAGTATCATCACAAATATATCTAGTCGGTAGCAATTTACGTTGCACTAAAATATCATACCTAGCTTTGTGTTCAGGAAGTGCAAACGTAATGCCATGGGCATTCTCTTCTTGGTCCCCTCTACGAGCGGTTGCCCGAGTTGGAGCGCGACGGACCCGCTGCCTCGGTTGGGAGGGTTCGGCAAAATCATCCCGAACATTACGGCGTGTGGTTGTCTTTCGGGGAGGCATTGTAATAGCTCTGCAAGAAAAAGTTAACAAAAACACACAAATAACACAAGGAAAAATTCAGAAAAATAAAAGTGCACGAAATCAAAATTCTGAACCGATAGAAGTGACGAGGATGGAGAGTAGAACAACTTTTGTGAAAGCACTATGGTGTTTTGATGGGTGGTTGATGGTGGTATGATGATTTTAGTGAAGGTGGAGGCTAGGGTTTAATGGAGATTGAGAAAGAAAAGTGAAAGAATGAATGGAAAGAAGAAGAAGATTGGTTATAAGTGAGATGGGCCCCACATGGGGTTTGAAAAAATTTGAAAAATTCTGGCCCGCACTGCTCACACGGTCCGTGTCCCTGCACACGGGCGGTCGTGTGAACAAACTGGTTTGAAATTTTTTTTGGGTCGCTGAGGGCAACACGGGCCGTGTTGCTGCACACGGGCGCCCGTGTTGCAAGTGCTGAAGCCAATTTTCAAATTTTTTATTTCTTCTTTTCAGGCAGTTTTCAACACGGGCCGTGTTTCTGCACACGGGTGCCCGTGTTGCTAGCTTTCAATGCACCAAAAATCGACACTCTCCGTGCCTTTTACTCGAGTTGCGTCTACCGGTCCAAACTCTACCACCTACAAAAGAAACGAAATAAAACAAAGAAGACGAAAGTTAACGGAAACAAACGTGGGTTGCCTCCCACGGAGCGCTGCGTTTAACGTCGCATGGCTCGACGGTCCATCGTCCTACTAAGCAAGACGAATGACATCAACCTGTCCCACTGGTTGACCTTGGAAATATGGCTTTAATCTCTGCCCATTAACTTTAAAGATGTCTCCATTAGCTTGATTTTTTATTTCAACTGCACCGTAAGGAAACACCTTATGAACCATAAATGGTCCCGACCATTTGGATCTCAATTTTCCCGGAAAAAGCTTCAAACGGGAATTGTACAGAAGGACCAGCTGTCCTTCCCAAAACTCTTTTTTCTGAATCCTCCTATCGTGCCACTTCTTGGTTTGTTCCTTGTAAACCTTTGCATTTTCGTACGCACGATTCCGGAACTCTTCTAATTCATGCAACTGTAAGATTCTAGAATTTCCTGCTAGAGACAAGTCCATGTTCAAAAATTTAGTTGCCCAAAATGCCTTGTGTTCAAGCTCTAAAGGCAAGTGACATGCTTTTCCATAAACAAGTTGGTATGGTGACATCCCGATGGGTGTTTTGAACGCCGTTCGGTAAGCCCATAACGCATCATCTAGCTTTGTTGCCCAATCCTTTCTTGATGAACTCACCGTCTTCTCGAGAATTTGTTTGAGCTGTCTATTAGACACCTCTACCTGACCACTTGTTTGAGGGTGATAAGGGGTGGCTATCCGATGCTTCACATTGTATTTCTGCAGGAGTTTCTCCATGAGGTGATTTAGGAAGTGCGTTCCTTCATCACTAATAAGTGCTCTCGGTACTCCAAACCTAGCAAATATGTTCTCCCTCAAGAACTTGACTACCACCTTTGCATCATTAGTTGGTAAAGCTACCGCCTCCACCCATTTTGAGACATAGTCCACTGCAACTAAGATGTAATTCTTCCCGAATGATGGTGGAAACGGACCCATGAAGTCAATTCCCCAAACATCGAATAGCTCCACCTCTAACATGAAATTCTGGGGCATTTGATTTCTTTTTGAAATGTTCCCAGTACGCTGACACTTATCACATTCTTTTACCATTTCCTGGGAATCTTTGAACAATGATGGCCAGTACAATCCTGACTGCAAGACTTTGGAGGCAGTACGATCCCCACTAAAATGCCCTCCATATTCCGAGTCATGACATGCTCTCAACACATCCTTCTGCTCCTCCTCAGGCACACATCGTCTTATCAGCCCATCTACTCCTCTCTTGTATAGGTATGGGTCATCCCATAGATAGAACCTGCAATCATGAACAAACTTTTTCTTGCGGTTAGAATCAAAATCGTCAGGTATTATACCGCCAACAAGGTAGTTTGCGTAATCAGCAAACCAAGGCACTCCAATAACAGCTAGGATGTGTTCATCAGCAAACTCATCCTTTATTGGACGCCGCTCTTCTGTCTCCTCAATGGGTGACATTCGTGACAGGTGATCTGCAACAGTGTTTTCACACCCTTTCTTGTCGCGAATCTCTACATCGAACTCTTGGAGAAGTAGAATCCACCTCAGAAGTCTGGGTTTTGAATCCTGCTTGGCAAAGAGATATTTTAAAGCAGCATGGTCAGTATAAACAATCACTTTTGAACCCAACAGATATTGCCTGAATTTATCAAAGGCATACACAACAGCTAGCAACTCCTTCTCGGTGGTTGCATAATTGATCTGTGCAGGGTTCAAAACGTGACTGGCATAATAAATAACATGAAGCAATTTTTCTCTTCGCTGTCCAAGTACAGCCCCCACTGCAATGTCGCTAGCATCGCACATGATCTCAAAGGGTAGAGACCAATCAGGGGCAATCACAATGGGTGCCGACACTAGTTTATTTTTCAGTGTCTCAAATGCATCGGCACACTCTTTATCGAATACAAAAGTCCTGTCTTTAACCAACAAAGTGGTGAGTGGTTTGGCTATCTTTGAAAAATCCCTTATGAACCTGCGGTAGAATCCCGCATGGCCAAGGAAACTTCGAATACCTTTCTCATTCACAGGTGGTGGTAATTTTGAGATAACCTCCACCTTAGCTTGATCAACTTCGATTCCCCTGTGGGAGATCTTATGACCAAGAACAATGCCTTCTCGTACCATGAAATGGCACTTCTCCCAGTTTAGGATCAGATTACTTTCTTGACATCGCTGCAAAACAAGTGAAAGGTTAGCCAAACAATTATCAAAGGAGGAACCAAAAACCGAGAAGTCGTCCATGAAGACTTCCATGTGCTTTTCAAGCATATCAGCAAAAATAGAAGTCATGCATCTTTGGAAAGTCGCTGGAGCATTACACAACCCGAACGGCATCCTTCTATAAGCGAAGATACCGTATGGGCAAGTAAAGGTTGTCTTCTCTTGATCCTCCGGTGCAACCGCAATTTGGTTGTATCCAGAGTACCCATCCAGAAAACAATAATAGTCGTGCCCAGCCAATCTTTCTAACATTTGGTCAATGAATGGCAATGGAAAGTGATCTTTTCTTGTGGCCAGATTTAGTCTTCTGTAGTCTATGCACACTCGCCACCCAGTGACCGTTCTGGTAGGAATCAACTCATTCTTTTCATTAGCTATCACCGTTGTACCTCCTTTTTTAGGTACCACATGAACAGGGCTCACCCATGAACTGTCTGATATCGGGTAAATAAGACCTGCATCTAACAGCTTCACAACTTCTTTTCTCACTACCTCCTTCATAACTGGGTTCAATCTCCTTTGAGGCTGCACCACCGGTTTGTGATCTTCTTCCATGAGAATTTTGTGCATGCACATCGTAGGACTTATTCCCTTGAGGTCTTCAATCTTCCAACCCATAGCCCCCTTGAACTTTTTCAGAACTTCAATTAACTTGACTTCTTGTATATTTTTCAAGCTCGAGCTAATGATGGCGGGACATTTTTCTTCAGAATCGAGGAAAACATATTTAAGATTCTCCGGAAGCTGTTTCAATTCTGAACTTTTTGGCTTTTCTTCATTGCAACCCAATGCTATTGGTTGCCTTAAATCTTCCCACCTATGTGTTCGAGAACCTTTAAAGATAGGTTGAGTTTCCAACATTGATACTACCTCCAAGTCATTGTCATCGGCTTCTTCATTTTCTCCAAAAATTGACATGCTCAACACTTTTTCGAGAGGTAATTGCAATACACTCTCCACATGATCACTTTATACCACTTGTTGGAGCACTTGTATATTGCTACTAGTGCCAATATCCTCTTTATGCTTCATGGTATTATGAACATTGATTTTTAACTCTTCATCATAAACTTTCAAAGTCAGAGTGCCCCCATCCATATCTATCATGACTCTCCCCGTTTCCAAGAATGGTCGTCCCAAAATTATCGGCATCTCTTCGTCTTCTGGCATTTCAAGAATCACAAAATCTACCGGAAACACAAACTTATCCACTTTCACAAGGACGCCTTGGACTACTCCGTAAGGTCGCTTGACCGAATGATCTGCAAATTGGAGAGTCATCCGAGTGTCTTGGATTGCACCAATTCCCAACTTTTTGTAGATGGATAGAGGCATGAGACTGATACTTGCCCCCAGATCAATTAGAGCTCTCTTGAAAGATCTATCTCCAATAGTGCAAGGGATAGTAACTGCTCCTCTATCCTTCTTCTTCACTGGTATCTTCATGCCCTGCAAAATAGCACTACAAGTTTCTGTTAGAATAATGGGGTGGTCTGCAATGGTTCGCTTTTTAGCGACGATGTCCTTCATGAATTTGGCATAGGTGGGCATTTGCTCAAGTGCTTCCAACAACGGAATGTTCAGCTCCAGCTTTTTGAATAATTCCAAGAACTTCTCAAAATTCTTTTCTTGCTGCCCCTTTTTCTTGTTTCTTTGAGGGTAAGGCAGCTTGACTTCTGGTGTTTGTGTTAATACTTTGTCTTCCACTTGCTCATTCTCTCTTATGTCCAGCTCCACCTCAAGCAATTGATCCTCACTCTCCGAATCCTTTTCCACCACTTTACGTGGTTTCCCTCTCCGTGTGGTGACGGCATTGATTTTTTGATTGTCTTTAGGATTAGTAACAGTTGCGCTTGGGAGGGCTCCTGGTGCTTGCGGAATTGCAAGGTGTTGAGCAATTTGACTCATTTGTACTTCAAGGTTCTTAATTGAGGCTCCGGTGTTCCTTAAATTGCTACGTGTCTCTTCTTGGAATTGGGAGCTTTGAGCGGCCATCTTTTCAATGGCAATTTCCCAATCCGCCTTTCTTGGACCCTGTGGTTGGTATTGTTGTTGAGGTTGCTGGTATGGTTGTTGTTGCGGACGATATTGTTGTCCCTGTGGTTGGTATTGTTGAGTCTGAGGCTGATATGGTTGTTGTCCTTGAACCTGCTTCTGGACATTTCCTTGCTGGTCTTTCCATGAGAAATTCGGATGATTTTTCCACCCCGGATTATATGTATTGGCATAAGGATTGTTTTGCCTCAACATATGAATCTGCTCAACCTGTTCTTGAGTTGCTACACAATGCATAGCAAAGTGCGGTCCACCACATATTTCACAAAGAACCGCTTTAACTGGTTCCACTTGTGCTACTGTCTGAGTTCCAATATTCATCTTTTTTAACCTTCTCTCTACCTCTGCAGCAATCTGATCCTCCATCTTTACAACCTGTTCTGGCAACTTCAAATCAATTTTGCCCTCCGGTTGGCTCATGGTACGATCATACAACTCAAGATGCTCATTAGCAGCTATTGCCTCTATGATTCTTTTCATAACTGTGGCTGTAGCAAAATTTGTTGAACCACCAGCAGCGGTATCAATAAGCTGCTTTGTCTTAAGTCGCAACCCATTCACAAAATTCTGCATTTGCTCGGTAGCGTCCATGTTATGAGTAGGACATGCAGTCAAACACCTTTTGAACCTCTTGTATGCATCCCCCAATGATTCCCCCTCTTTTTGTTTGAAATTGACAATATCGTATCTTTTTCGGATAAACACCGACGCAGGAAAATATTCATTGAGGAATGCCGTTTCCATCTCTTGCCATGTCGTGATACTTGCAGCCGGAAGTGAGTAAAACCACTCCTCTGCGTCATCAGTAAGTGTAAACGGGAACATAACAAGTCTCTTAGCCTCCTCTGAATGACCTTCTATCTTCAACGAAGTTGTCGTAGTGAGAAATCTCTGAAGATGCTTATTTGCATCCTCGTTAATTCTTCCGGAGAACGGCTTGCTCTCTAACTGGCGAATGGTGGACGGATGCAATTGAAAATGTGCCACATTCACAGGTTGATTAACAATAGTCATCCGGTTGGGGTGAGCATTTGCCCCTCCATAGTCCCCTAACAATCTTTCTGCAGGAGGTTGATTTCCAGCCATGTTAACTGGTTCCTGAACTACCTCCCTGTCAAAGTCAGAGTCGCTGTGCTCCGAGTGCACAGACACTTCGTCGTCGCTTTCCTGATGTGGAACACTAAGACTTGCACTTGGTGCTGCCAGTCTTTCAAGTCTTGCCTTGCGGCGTCTCTCGTGCAGAGCTCTTTCTGGTTCTGTGTCAAAGGAAAATTTAGCTGAGGTCTGACCTCGCATAAACAGTTAGACAACAGTTAGAACAGATACAAGACTGCAACGAAATTTAAATTAACAGATAAAAATAAAATTTTGGTCGCAGAGCAACAAAATTTCAATTGACTTAAAGTTCGGCTTATAGTTTGGCAGTCCCCGGCAACGGCGCCAAAAACTTGATCGGAAAATAGCAAGTGTACTACTTTTGATACCGATGTAGTTATTAAAATGGAGTTGAATCCAAGTATCGATCACAAGGACTGCGAGTAAAGTATAAGCCAGTACTAAATTTCAATTGAACAAAAAGCTATGGTTGGGTTTTTGGTTTGTTTGATAAAAGCTAACTAACTGTTTATAATTAAGAACGCTGAGAAAATGATAACTTAATACAAGTATGAGAAGACATGCTAAGGTTGATGTATAAATCTTACGTAACTCCTTGAGAATACCGTTGTTAACGAAACAATGTGATTATGATTGAGTATCAAGTCTATAAAATAGTTTTCCCTAATTCCTTAGTGGAGAACTTCTTAATACTTAAAAGTCAATTTTAATTCCTCAATAATTGAATTTAGTATTAAGACATTATGCAGCATAATCTAGAATGGATGATCACCATCGTGAAACCCTTATTCCTAAGCGATTTACCGGTAGTGTTTTGATTCAAAATGCATTAGGGTGGTGTGTCACGCCTAACCCTAATCGTAGATCAATAAAATATTTTCCAATATGATAAAGCATGAAAAACTTTGAATCATAAACTCAATTTATAAAAACATCAAAATCATCAACAACGGTTTTAACAATTCATTACATGACAAGATTTAGGGACATCACCCTAGCATAGTATAGTTTAGCTACTCATAGTGTTTAAGAAAATAACAAGAGTAAATGAAGTCATTACAAGAAATTATCGGTTGATATGATCTCCAATCGCGAGTGCTCTTGAAGATCTTCTTCCAAAACCCTTGATTCTTCTTTCTCTGTAATTCTCTATGCTCAATGATCCAAGATGCCTCATTCCTTCCTCCTGTTAGGTTTTAGTAGTGTTGGCCGTCATTCCTCGTCTCCGAAAGGTCCAAATTACCCTTAATGAGTTCAAGGCTTTCAAAATAACAAAAATTGGAAATCTGCCCGCGCCTACCAACACGGACCGTGTGCAGGAACACGGGTGCCCGTGTTGGTCAACTGCTCAGCTCTCAAAAATTGCCTTTCCACGCATCTTTCCACACGGGCCGTGTGCAGGAACACGGGTGCCCGTGTGAAACCTCTGTTTTGCTTCCCAAAAACAACTTTCCAGCCATCTTTTGACACGGCCGTGTGCACACACACGGGTGCCCGTGTTGACCTCAGTTTTGGCTCTTTTCTCGCTTGTGCGCGCCATAACTTCGACCTCTCCCGTGCATTAACCTGACCACACACAAACTAACAACCAACGCATAAAATGGCACTTGAATAATACTCAGAACATACTAATCATGCAACAACATCACACAATCAACAAACAAGAAACTTACTAACAAAACCTATAACAATGCCACATAGTATTACCAAGATTATGATTTTTAGTCGGAAAAGGTGCGGAAAATTACTAGAAATGGTGACCGATCAGGTATCTTAGGTCAAAAATTGGGGTATGACAGATGCCCCTATTTAAGTTTCTTCAACCTGAGACATGAAGATTGAAAATCTTCGTTTTGATAGGGTGGAAGAAACTTAAATATCAGAAGACGCGAATTTTGGACCTAAGATACCAAAATTGCGAATGATGCAAGGATATCTTTACCGAGGGGATATCAAGAACTGACTCCACTGAGGAGAAGAGATTGGGAAGGATGTCTCAATCCGTTTTAGAAAGAGAATCCGTTTTTCTCTGTTCGGGAAAGCAAGTGTATGCTTCACCGGGGAATGATAGCTTTGTAAGAAAAGCTTACCTACCGACATTATCGACTATCAGCATGGGGATAGACCTGTTTAATAATGCGAAGGTGAAAGGTATGAAACTGTATTACCGACTACCAGCATTGTGATAGACTTGACAAGGTAAAAAGAGTTTCAAAGGTTCGGTTAATATTACCGACTATCAGCCTTGTGATAGACATGTTTAATAATATAACCAGAACAAAAGGTTACCGACTACCAGCCTCGTGATAGTGGTTTTGAAGACATGATCAATTATCAGCCGAGTGATAAAATGATCCTGGAGACTTTGCTAGGGAAATTACTGGTTATTCAGCCTTGTGAACAGTAATAAGGCCTTGATTTGTCAAATGGTCTTCATGATTGATTTCCTTGAGAGGAAAAATCTTTTTGGAAGAGACATAAGCTGTTTAGATGATGAGGTTATTGCTTATTGTCTGTTTTTCACGACTCTGTTTGAGGAATCGGAATTTGAATCTCTGGTAAAGACAAGGTTCTATCCATGAATGAATTGGAAAGAGACAGTCAAACAAGACTTTGTACCCAATGAGGAATGAACTCGACTGGGGATTTCCTCCTTTGTTTTGAGAGGAGAAACTAAAGCAACCTTCTTCCACGAGGAATGATCTCAGTGGGGAACTGGAGAAAGAAAATGTTATTTCTGCTTATGGGTGACAACCTACTTGGAGAGATGACACGCCCATACATGTTTCTTTTCTTCTTTTTTTCTATTTTTCTCTCTTTTTTTTTGCTTTTTTTTTTCTTTTCTTTTCGGGATAGATATATCCTGAGCAAGTGATTTTAGGCAGACATTTGAAAAATGCAAGAATGCATAAATGATGCAAATATGTATGAATGATGAATGTCATGAATGTAGCATGCATACTGACGATACTGACAGACAAAGAAGTATATACTAGAGAAGGACCAATGTCGCAACCTAACCAGATACTCGGCAAAGGTTCTTCAACACGGTGTAGATAACACGGGTGATGAATGGTGTTGCGTGCTTTCAACTTCTCTGGGGAAGATAAACATCTTTTCTCATTGAGGTGGAAGAACATTTTTACTGGAGATGGAAAATCTTCGTGACTGGGGATAAAAGACCTTCTTCACTGGGGATATAAGAGCTTTTCCTATCATAATCTTTGATTCATCCTATGGAGATAGCTGTTGATGTTCCTTCTGTTGTTCACAACTCAAAGGAAAGTTTCGCTTTTATTTTGAAAAAGTGAAGTAAATTCATTTAAAACTTTTTTTCTTTCTTTTTTTTTCAAAAGTGAATAACACAATTAAAGCGTCATTTTGCAAGCTAAAAGAAATTAGAGATTGCAAACAAATGGGCACAAGGCTCAAATTTATTTAATAGGATGGAAATCAGCTAAAGGCGTGATTCCATGGAGTATTTACAAAAGTTGGAAATGGTAATTATGCGGAAAAGGCTACATTGAAAGCAATAACCACTATTCCCCTAGCAACTTTGAGTTCCAACTGTGCTTGTCGCTTCAGATTGGCGATGATTTGATTGAAGATCCTTTGATGAAGTACAGACTCTTCAGGTGACGAAGCATGGACTGATGCAGTTACTTTGTCATAAATCCCTAATTTTTGCCTAGATTGCCCTTTCAGGTTTTCAATCTACCAGGATGAATTTTTTCTGTTTATTGTCTCTAATTTTTGCCTGGACCGCCCTTTTGGGTTTTCAGTCCACCGAGACGCTCATTTTTGCCTAAGTCGCCCTTTGCGGGTTTTCGACTTACCGAGCTGTTCTTTTGTATTTTTTAGACAAAGTATTTCTTGACTGCATCAGCATTCACAGGATGTGGGAGTTCATCACCATCCATGGTTGCAAGAATCATGGCGCCGCCAGAAAATGTTCTTTTGACAACATACGGGCCTTCGTAATTAGGAGACCATTTTCCCCTAGAATCTGGTTGAAAAGACAAGATCTTTTTAAGCACGAGGTCGCCTTCTTGAAATTCACGAGGTCGAACCTTTTTGTTGAAAGCTTGTTTCATCCTTGCTTGGTATAACTGTCCATGGCATAGAGCAGTCATACGTTTTTCTTCGATTAAATTCAACTGATCGTATCTGTTTTGACACCATTCAGCCTCTGATAACTTAGTCTCCATGAGGACTCTCATTGATGGGATTTCCACTTCTACGGGGAGCACGACTTCCATGCCGTATACTAGAGAAAAGGGGGTTGCCCCTGTTGAAGTACGCACTGAAGTACGGTATCCATGTAAAGCAAATGGCAGCATTTCATGCCAGTCTTTGTAAGTGACGACCATTTTCTGGACGATCTTCTTAATGTTCTTGTTGGCGGCTTCGACGGCGCCATTCATTTTTGGTCTGTAAGGAGAAGAGTTATGATGCTCAATCTTGAATTCCTCACACAATTCTTTCATCATCTTATTGTTCAAGTTTGAACCATTGTCAGTAATGATCTTGCTGGGAACACCATATCGGCAAATGATGTTATTCTTGATAAACCTCACAACCACTTGTCTTGTAACATTGGCGTAAGATGCTGCTTCGACCCATTTGGTGAAGTAATCAATAGCTACCAAGATGAAACGATGACCGTTTGAAGCTTTCGGTTCGATCATTCCAATCATGTCGATACCCCACATGGAGAAAGGCCACGGAGATGAGAGAACGTTGAGTAGAGTCGGTGGCACATGGATCTTATCTGCGTAGATCTGGCACTTGTGACATCTCTTCACGTGTTTATAACAGTCAGATTCCATTGTCAACCAATAGTATCCTGCTCTTAAGATCTTTTTGGACATTGCATGCCCATTTGAATAAGTTCCAAAGGACCCTTCATGCACTTCATGCATTAACATGTCTGCTTCGTGTCTATCCATGCATCTGAGCAAAACCATGTCGAAGTTTCTTTTGTATAGCACATCTCCATTCAGGAAGAAACTGCCAGAAAGTCTCCTTAGAGTTTTCTTATCTTTGTTTGATGCCCCAAGCGGGTACTCTTGAGTTTGGAGGAAGCGTTTGATGTCGTGGAACCACGGTTTATCATCGATGACTGCTTCAGTTGCAAACACATAGGCAGGCCTTTCAAGGCGTGTAATTCTGATTTTAGGCATATCATTCCAATGATTGACTTTGAACATGGAAGATAGAGTAGCCAAGGCGTCTGCCATTCGATTCTGATCTCGAGGTATATGATGCAACTCAACCTTGTTGAAGAAAGTCAACAGACGTCTTGCATAATCTCTGTAAGGAATCAAGCCAGGGTGGTAAGTTTCCCATTTGTCTTTGATCTGGTTGATCACGAGAGCTGAATCTCCATATATGTCTAGGATCTTGATCCTTAAGTCAATGGCTTCTTCGAGTCCCATGATACAAGCTTCATATTCTGCGATATTGTTGGTGCAATCAAATAGCAATCTGGCGGAGAACGGGATATGAGTACCCTTGGGAGTGATGATGATTGCCCCAATTCCATTGCCAAAAGCGTTTACGGCTCCATCGAAAATTAGGCCCCATCTTGATTCAGGATCAGGACCTTCTTCAGGTAACGGTTCGTCACAATCTTTCATCTTCAAGTACATGACATCTTCATCAGGAAAGTCAAATTTGAGAGATTGATATTCATTAATTGGTTGATGCGCCAAATGATCGGCGAGAATGCTTCCTTTGACTGCTTTTTGAGTACGATATTCAATGTCATATTCGGATAACAGCATTTGCCATCGGGCAATCCTTCCTGTTAAGGCAGGCTTTTCAAAGACATACTTGATCGGATCCATTTTGGAGATTAACCAAGTAGTATTGTTGATCATGTACTGGCGGAGACGTTTTGAAGCCCAAGCCAAAGCACAACACGTTTTTTCGAGCATGGAGTAACGAGACTCACAGTCTGTGAATTTCTTACTCAAGTAATAGATGGCATGTTCCTTCTTACCGGTTTCATCTTGCTGTCCAAGCATACAACCCATGGATTCTTCCAACACAGTAAGGTACATGATTAATGGTCTTCCTTCAACTGGAGGAATCAATATCGGTGGTTCTAACAGGTATTCCTTGATACTGTCGAACGCTTTTTGGCAATCTTCAGTCCATACAACCCCTTGATCTTTGCGGAGAAGCTTGAAAATTGGCCCACAAGTAGCAGTCATTTGAGAGATAAACCGGGAGATATAGTTCAATCGTCCGAGAAATCCTCTTACTTGCTTTTCAATTTTTGGTGCAGGCATCTCTTGAATAGCTCTGACTTTGTCGGGATCTACTTCAATACCTCTTTGGCTGACAATGAAACCCAAGAGTTTTCCAGATCTAACCCCAAAAGTACATTTGTTAGGATTCAAGCGAAGCTGATATTTCCTTAGTCGTTGAAACAACTTCAAAAGGTATTCAATATGTTCTTCTTCTGTGCTGGACTTGGCTATCATGTCGTCCACATAAACTTCAATTTCTTTATGCATCATGTCATGGAAGAGAGTAGTCATTGCCCTTTGGTAAGTTGCGCCTGCATTCTTCAATCCAAACGGCATCACTTTGTAGCAAAAGGTACCCCATGGGGTGATGAAGGATGTTTTCTCCATGTCTTCGGGAGCCATCTTGATCTGATTATAACCGGAGAACCCGTCCATGAAGGAGAAGACGTTGAACTTAGCGGTGTTATCAACCAGCATGTCGATATGTGGTAATGGAAAGTCATCTTTTGGACTGGCCTTGTTCAAGTCACGGTAGTCAACACACATTCTGACTTTGCCATCTTTCTTCGGAACTGGCACTATGTTGGCCAACCATTGAGGATACTCTGAGGTGACTAGAAAACCTGCGTCGAGTTGCTTTTGAACTTCTGTTTTGATCTTGTTAGCCATATCAGGGTGAGTCCTTCGCAATTTCTGCTTAACCGGCGGACATTCTGGCTTCAATGGCAAGTAAGGCTGAACAATATTGGTATCCAACCCAGGCATGTCTTGGTAGGACCAGGCAAACACGTCAACATATTCTTTGAGAAGGTCTGTCAACTTACTCTTGATATCAGCATCAAGCAGCGATCCAATAGTCACTTCTTTTTTGTCTTCTTCAGAACCCAAGTTGATCTTTTCTAAAGGCTCTTTGTGAGGCAGAATGGCTCTTTCCTCGTGCTTAAGTAATCGAGAGATCTCGTCTAGGATCTCCTCTTCTTCCTCTTCTTCGGCTTCGAACACAGGGAACTCAAAGTTGGGAGAGGGCATAGGGTTATTGCATTCAATGGGTTTATCAATAGTAAATCTGCACATGTGATTTATATTTATTTCAGAAAATTTATGAATGCAAGAGTGTATGCAGATTTTTTTTGAAAAAGATTTTTTTGGTTTTTTAGGATTACCATTTCCAGAAAAAAGCAAAAATAAAACATATAGTATAGGGAATTCAAAATGACACTTTATTTATGATTCATCTTTGAAAGAAAGCCCTAAATACAAACTCATTTGTCTTGGGCAGGACAAAGAGGGAAACTTTTAAAACAAAGCCCTATACACAAAGTTATTTGGGCGGAACATTTAAAAGCAAAGCCCTATAAAACATCTCTCTGCTTTGGGCAAGGCAGGAGGTCAAAATAACAGCGAGGTGATTACTTTGAGCGGCGAACAACATTTGGAACGTCGACAGCTTTCCAGTAGCAACGAACTCCTCTGTGTATTATGTATTCAGGAAAATTCTCCTCAGAGTTATCTTCAGTGTTGACATTGACTGCTGGTCGAGCAGGATTTGAAGGTCCTGGTTTGTCACCCTTGTTCTTTGTAGAGTTGAAACGGTCTTCTTCTATTTCTTGAAGAGCATAAGATGAGTCACAATCTTCAGAATTTTCAGGATGTATTTCCCAGTCTTCAGGATGAAGAGACTCATTGTCAGCGACACTTTCTGAGTCAACTGCGGGGCCATCTTCCCCTTCATCTTCAAAAATGGCATTTATGTGATAATAACCATCTTCAGGATTATAAATCTTGGCAGATGCATTGAAGCCGAAATCTTCAGTAATTTCAAGCTGCTGAGGAAATTGACAGGGCTGATAAGCCTCTTCTGGTTGACTATTATATTCGAAGGAATCTCCCCATCCAGTTGGTTGGATATCTTCCATGGAAATCTTTGAACTTTCAGGTGCAGTATATTTCACCATGTAATCAAATTTTCCACTTGGTTGTCCCAAGGTGTCCCAGATTTCTGCAGGAATAGGCTCAGTTTCATTGCCTTTGGATTTCTCTGACGGAGGATATGGTTCTTCCTGAGATATGTATCCCGAGTCATTGAGATAACATTTCCATTCTTCTTCAGTATCAGGTAGACCTTCTTTGATACATTCTTCGATAAGGACATTAACCTCTTGAGGAATCGGGTTAAGGAATCCTCCACTAATGAATGTTTCTTTGATCGGACGAAAGGTTTCATCCTTCTTGGTGCAGTTTGAGAATGTTGGTGAACATCCGAGACCTGCTCTAGTTTCATTCTTGGTAGGGATCACAACTTGCCCCCAGCCAGTGGTAGTTCCATCTTTTACTACTTTCACTGCCTCTTTGTAAGAAGAGATTGATGCTTTCTTTTTGGAAGATTCGTCTTATGAAGAGAGACCTTGGAATTGCGTTCCTTCCACATCATCAGCACTGATGAAAGAGAAATTGGACAAATGGCTCACCATCAAGGCTTGTTCTCCACTTATTGTTACCAATTTGCCGTTTGTTACAAATTTTAACTTTTGATGGAGCGTAGAAGTTACTGCCCCTGCTTCATGGATCCATGGTCGTCCTAACAGACAGCTATAAGCAGCTTGAATGTCCATAATCTGGAAGGTGATTTGAAATGTATGTGGACCAATTGTCATGGGAAGGTTGACTTCGCCGATAACAGATTTTCGCGATCCATCAAATGCTTTGACGACTACACCACTGAACTTCATAGGCATTCCTTGGTAAGACAAGCGAGCAAGAGTTGTCTTTGGCATCACATTCAAGGAAGATCCGGTGTCTACCAACACATTGGACAAAGAATCCGACTGACAGTTCATAGAAATGTGCAAAGCAAGATTGTGATTTTTGCCCTCCTCGGGGAGTTCTTCATCACAGAAACTTAAATTGTTGCAAGCTGTTATGTTAGCTATTATCCCATCAAAGTGATCAACAGTCACATCATGGTCTACAAAAGCTTGATCCAAGACCTTCATCAGGGCTTCCCTGTGGGCTTCTGAGTTTAAAAGCAATGAAAGTATTGAGATCTTTGAAGGAGTCTGCATAAGCTGATCCACAATCTTGTATTCACTTCTTTTAATAAGCTTCAAAATTTCATCAAAATCAGGATTGACATTGGTTCCACTGGATTGACCAACATCAGTGTTTGTATTACTGACAGGAGTTTCCTCAGGATTCCCCACTGGCGTATTGACAGGATTTTGCCTGGTTGCAGGAACAACAGGCTGCTTTGGAGGTAGTGGAGTATACACACGTCCACTTCTTGTTACACGACTTACATCAGCGATGTTTACGACAGATGAAAGAGTAGGTAAAGGAACTTCTTGTCCGTCCTTTATCATTGTGGCATTGTAGTTGTATGGAACTGCCTTGTCAGAGTCATAAGGAACAGGTCCAGGTAAACAAATGATCAAAGGAGCAATAGGAACCTTCGGCTTGTTGTAAGTAACTTCCATGCGCTCCGGCATGTTGAAATGAGGAACGATGATGTTAACTGTAGGCATTTCCGAGTTGATATCTGAGACTAAAAGCTCATGCGGATAACATCCTATCATGTTAACTTCATTTTCATCCCTATTTCTGTAGATCTCAATAGTACCATTATCTAGCAAAACTTGGAGATCTCTTCTCACAATCGAACATCCGTGAGGATCCACACAACATATTCTACAGGAACCGTATTGATGCTGGCAAAAATTCTGCCCCTGACAAAGAGTAGCGTGCATTTGTACCAAATCTGCTCTTGAGAAGTTGATATTATAGACTCGGTATTGGCCAGGACATCCATATACCATGTTTACAACATGCCCTCCATGATTGGGCAGCGGATTTGCTTGCACATTTGGATTCAAATTTCTGAAAGAGAGAAGATTAGATCTAACCAACCTCTGAACTTCATATTTCAAAGCTATGCAATGCTCAAGATCCTGGCCAGGTGCTCCTTGATGATAAGGGCATGAGACCTCAGCTTTGTACCACCATGGGAGTCTCTCAAGTACTGGTGGTGGTGCTTTAGTTTGAATAAGGCCTCTTTCAATCAGTGCAGGGTACAATTCTGTGTAGGTCATCGGAATCGAATCAAACTGTGGAGCTCTTTGCACACGATTCTGATTGTTGTTAAGTTGTTGAGCCTGTTGTCGAGGCTGTTGTTGTTGAAACTGCGGGGTAAATCCCGGATTTGGCGCTGTATTAACGACTGGCGCGATAGCAGCAATCTGTTGTTGACGATTAACATTTCCTCTTGACTTTCCTTGGGATACCATGTCAACACTTTGTTCTTTCTTCTTTGGGAAACTACTTCCGAACTTTTTGGTTCCGCTTGAAGATCCACCTTCTTTAGTTAGACGTCCGGTTCGGACCCCTTCTTCTAGACGCATCCCCATGTTTACCATTTCGGTGAAATCACTTGGAGCACTAGCAATCATGCGTTCATAATAAAAGGGACTGAGAGTATTCAAGAAGATCTTTGTCATCTCTTTTTCTTTTAACGGTGGATTAATCTGAGCAGCAGTTTCTCTCCATCGTTGGGCATATTCTTTGAAAGCTTCATGGTCTTTCTGAGCCATGGATCGAAGCTGATCTCTGTCTGGAGCCATATCCGAGTTGTATTTGTATTGTCGGACAAAGGCCTCACCTAGGTCGTTGAAAGTCCGAATATTGGTGCTATCCAAACCTGTATACCACTTCAGTGCGGCACCGGTCAAACTGTCTTGAAAGTAATGGATGAGCAGCTGATGATTATCTGCATAAGTAGACATCTTTCTGGCATACATCACGAGATGACTTTGTGGACAAGAACTACCTTTGTACTTCTCAAAGTCAGGGACCTTGAATTTAGCAGGTATTTGTACACTGGGAACCAAGCATAGCTCTTGGGCATTCTTTCCAAACAAATCTTTCCCACGAATAGCCTTGACTTCCAATTGAATCTTGTTGAACCGTTCTCGGAGATCTTCCACAAGATTACGCGGATTTGTGCTATCACCTTGATCATGATAAATCTCATTGCCATCATAAGGAACAGTGTGAACCGTAGGGGTCGGAACTGTCATAGTGGGTTGAGAAAGTGCCATAGTGATTTGGGAAAAAGTTACCCCTGAATGTGGAATAAATGCTGAACCTTGTGTAGCAGGTGCTTTAGTTGTAGCTGTTTGATCCCCAGAGAAATTATGACGGAATCCTGTACCAAAGCTGAAAGGTGGGCCCCAACCTTCTGGCATGGAGAAAGATGGGATGTTGAATGCAACTGTAGAAACTGGAGTAGTGACTTCAGATGTTACCGTCGCTTGACTGTTAGGTGGCGGCGGCTGATTCTGTGCGGCCATTAGAGAGTCAACCAGAGTAGTGAGACTTTCCAATTTTTCTTGAAGGGTGGTCACTGTACCACAGAGCTCAATATTCTCTTGTTCAGAGTGTTCCATTACTCTTCTTCTACTTGAACGAGTATTGTATCTGTGATCTGATTGCGAGCGCGGTCGAGAAACTTTGAGACGCGATAGCTTGACGATCTAATGGAGAAAGATCCAAAAGATGAGACTCTATACAACAGACTCGATATGCAGAATGATGTATGCAAAAAGAAATTTATGATTTTTCCAAACATTTTAAAGATTAGTTCCTTGCAAACATTTGAACACAAACTATTCTTTTATTCATTTTTTTTTTGCAATAATGGGAAATTTTACAACATTGGAGCGTAGCTCCTTACAGAATCAAATGATACATGAAAATCTAAACAAATCCTAAACATCTTCATCAGACGAAGAACCAAATGCATTGTGCAGCTTGAGCTTCATGATTTCTTTCCCATAGTAAGCTTTCAATTCGGCCTTTTCAGCCTTCAGCTTGTCAACCACATTCTTCCAATTGTCAGGCATCGGAGCGTTGCTTGTCGAGGCTTCAAGATTTTTCTTGCTTTCTTTGATGTATCTTCTTATTGCGACATCTTTCCGACGAATCTTCTCATCTTTGTTCATGAGCCATCCATCCTGATAATAGAGAGTTTCTTCATGTTCTTTCACTCTTTTCTTCAACTTTCTATTTTCCACCTCAGTGCTACGAAACTTTTCTTCCCAAGCGTCTTTTTCTATCCTCATCTTGGTCAAAGTGTCTTGGTATTCCTCCATAGCGGGAATGTTGGGTCGTTGAGATACCACAGGGAACATGGGTTTTTCATAATCATAAGGCATTTGAAACTCCTTTGCTCTTTTCTTTACCCAACAGATGTAGGCGTTCGTAGCGATACAGTTCCTTATCTCACCCTTTTCTTTCCATCGGATGTCGTACCAGGCTTTCACCATTTTTGTTTTCAACCCTTGAGGATCATTTCCTTCCTGATAGAAGTAGCTTTCCACTGTAGGGCCAATGGGTTTAGTTGAATTTGCATACCCGAGTTGTCGTCGGGCTAGGACCGGATTGTAGTTAATTCCTCCTTGTGTACCAATGAGGGGTACGTTGGCGAATTCTCCATAACTTTCAATGGTTTCTGTACCGCAGCGAGCCAAGGTATACCACTGAATATCATTATTAGTAAGAGACATAAGTCTTTGAGACCAACGTAAACCTTCTCGGTTTTCCGTGAAAATGGGAGACTTAGGTAAGTGTGAAACAATCCATTTAAACAACAGAGGTGCACAACATACAATAATTCCACCACCTTGGTGATTCCTATGATGGACAGAGAAATACATGTCACCAAGCAGAGTCGGAACGGGATTTCCATTCAAAAAGACCTTTATGGCATTGATATCAACAAAGTCGTCGATATTGGGAAACAGAACCAACCCATAGATGAGCAAGGCTAGTACAGCTTCAAAAGCTATCATGCTACCAGTTTCAATGAAATCAAAGGCTTTCTTTATTAGAAACTGCGAAGGCAAACCTGGAAGGTTTCCTTTGGTAGTCCAATTACTCTCTATTTCAGATTTCTTCAAGTGGGTACCTGTTGCAATGACTGGTGACTTAGGAATGGCTTCCAAACCATTGAAAGGTATTTTGTCAGACACAGGAATACCCAAAAGATTGGCATATTCTTCCAAGGTTGGTACCAACTGATAGTCTGGAAAGGTAAAACATCGGTAGACGGGATCATAGAACTGAACCAGAGTTTTGAGAAGTCCTTCATCAACATGAGTGTTCAAGATAGGCAAAAGCTTTCCATGGCTTTTCCTAAAATCGGAAGGATCTTGTACAAAAGGTGCTAACTCTTTCAGTCTTTCCACATTAGGCGCTTTGAAACCATACTTCTTGGTATGCCTCTTTACCCACTCCATCACTTAATCCTATAATGTTTGCAAGGAAAATTTCTCTAAATTTTTTTGGAAAAATCATGTTTTTATGGAAAAAGATGGGTTTTTTAATGAATGTATGAATGCATGGATGCATGGATGCCACATATTCAAACATGGTAAAGCAAACATGGTAACGCAAACATGGTATTGCAAACATGGTAATACAAACATGGTATACACAAGTTCAACGGTCCAGCGTCACGAGCATGAGGTCAGAGAACCAAACATGGGATAGTACTAGGGTTTATCACCTGCAAAACATGTTCTACTGATACGTCAGAGTCCACATTTTTCTTTCGGATATTACCGGCTTGCACAACTAAACTTGTGAGCCAGCAATATTCTCAAGAAAAACTCGTCTGAGTGTGGTTCTCCGCATGACAACTAATCCAAGTCTACACCTGAATAGTTTCTGCACCACAACCTAATAAGGCCAGGATGGGTTATGGGTTCTACAGCCAACTCAGCTTCTACAGTTCAATGAAAGCAATAATGTCTTCGCAACTGAACTTGCTAAACATATACTACCAACAAGGAACCTCCACTGAGCGGAAGGATTCTCATGCTGACTTTTTAAGGACTGAACTCCTTGTATGCCATACATGACTATACCCTCCACCTAATTCTTATGTGTACTTAATCCGGGTTAGGATTTGTCCATAATGTATCACTTGTAACAGAATCACAGAAGTAACAGAACCACAGAACCACACATGTAACAAGAATAAAATAAAAACAAAATAAATAGAAATAACCCTTTCTTTGGAAACAATAAAAAGTTTTGTCCCCAGTGAAGTCGCCATTTTTCTGTCGCGGGGAAAAATCGTTGTCTTTTTTCGGGATGAGACACCTGATGCCTTCTTTAGGCTCGAGTGCTCAAAAAATGATTTTTCTTTTGTATCGACCAAACTTTTTATTGTTTCCAAAGGAGGAAAAGGAAAAAAGTTGCAATAACCTAAAAACAGGTGCAAAGCCCAAAACTAAAAGCAATGCACAAGTGGGGGAGAGATTCCGGGTAAGAGGGTTGGTTATACGAAGGGAAGGTATTAGCACCCAACGTATCTATAGTACTCTATAGGTTTCTTTATTTTGTTTTTCATCCTTTGTGGTGGAGGTTCTTGTGAAATAGGTGGGACCTAAGGTGTTTGTTTGATTATGCTCGCAAAGATCATCGCGATCCTCTGCATACATATCCCTTAGAGGGAATCAGAGCATCTGTAGCTCGGGGTCTACGGGTGCTAAGGTTTGAATGGTTTTTTTTGTTTTGTTTTGCTCGCCAAGGATCGACCTTGTGCCTACGTATTCTCAAAGGGATGTTGAGAAAGTCAGAGCAATCGTAGTTCCCACTTATGCTAGTGGAAGCAAAAGAAAAGAGACAAATGTCATCTCAATGTTCGATGTATCTAATCTATATCATCACATACATCTGTTTGTTTTTTGTTTGAAAATCCTTTCATTATAAGCCCTGGGCCATGCCACTTATGGCGCTTAGAATGATAAAGATGTTTTTGTTGTTTAACCAGCCTTGTGGCAAAAACTTTCAATGAAGTCAGCCTTGTGACAAAAAGTTTTGATTAATCAGCCATCCTTGTGGCAAAAGTTTCAATGAAGTCAGCCTTGTGACAAAAACTTTGATTAATCAGCCAGTATGGTGGTAAAACAGTTTGATTGATTAGCCAGCCTTGTGGCAAAAAAAAAGAAATTTGATTGATTAGCCAGCCTTGTGGCAAAAAGGTTTGATTGATTGATTGTTTGTGATGATATATAAGAGATACTCCTATCATAGAGATGAAAAATGTCTAATCTCCTAGGGTGTTTGATTTGGATATTGGGGATGCTTATAAGAAGTCCGTGGGTCCTTGTACGAAGCCCAAGAGGAGGCTATCCGAGGGTCCTTGCATTGTAAGCCCAAGAGGAGGCTATGGGAGGGACAATCCAGGGTCCTTGCATTGTAAGCCCAAGAGGAGGCTATGGGAGGGTCACTCGTTTGTACAAAGCCCAAGGGGAGGCATGGTATAGTTGGTTTGAGCTCTTAGAGCGATTTCACCGGGAAACCATACTCTATGTCCTAACTTAAACTAGGGGAGATTCTTTGCACGAAGCCCAATAGGAGGCTATGGGGAACCTAGTGTTGTACTAAGTTGAACAAGTATATATAACACAATCACAAATATGAACAAGTACGAACAAATATGAACAAGTACATGCACAAATATGAACAGTTATACATATATGACAAAGTGTGTGTATATAATGGAGTTTATGAAGGAAATATACCTGTAAGCATGATCCATTTGTATACACAGGGGCTCGGGACTCATACTCGGGGAGAGACCCTTCTGAGTTTATTCAAAGCTATGTAAACAGGTATTTACAAAAGGGCTTGGGACTTATACCTACATGGAGGCCCACGATATTTTTGGGAAGATTTAAAGAAAACCTTCATTTTTTGATTTATTATTCAAGGTTAAAAATCAAATTTATCGATGTATGTACAAAAAAGTGTATGTACAAAAAGGTGTACAATGAAGTACCTAACTTCATGTACGGGAATGGGACTTATACCTATGTGGAGGCCCATGTTTGATTTTATAAAACATGGTGGATGGTTTTATTTAAAGATGCGTCGTTTGAAAACAGTTGTTTGAAAGCTTGTTTTGAAAGAAGTTTATTGTTTAAAAAAAACTGTATAAAAGGAAAAAGGAGTGGGTCTTATACTCTCTAATATTCGAGAGGCCCCACATCGCTTTGAAAATCAATTGATCAATTAAAAAGATTTAATCAATAGTTTCTTTTGAAATCAAAAAGGGATGGTTTATCATTTTTGAAAAGAATCGCGATCGCTTGTTTTAAAACGATTTGAAATAGAAAGAAATCAAATTAATCAAGATAAACAAAAAGATTATACTTAATTAACACCTAAATGATTAGGGTTTGCTCAAAAAATATTTACAAGTGTTTAAGTTTGAAAATCAAATGAAAAACAGTATTTAAAAGTATTAAAAGTACTTAAAAACAAGTCAATTTTAAACTCAATTAAAAATATATTAAATGAATCTTTTTTTGTGAGTTTTTTTGATATTGTCAAAATATGTATATTAAATAAAGAGTGTAAAAAAAATGAAGTGAAAATGATGAATTTTGATTGGTTTAATTAATTGGCGAAGTTTGTTAAAAAAAGAAATAAAATTAGTTGTAAAAAAATAGGTTTGGTCCCTAGAGGACTTGAACTCGTGACCCTAAGGTCACCAACCAAAACAATAACCAGCTGAGCCACGCTTGTGGCTTGTTGGTAATACGCGCTTGGTAAAATATATTTTCCAACTAAATTTCAAAAAAACTAAAACGCGCTTTGAATTTTCTGAAAACTGAACCAAATTGAACAAGTGAAAGGTCTATCTTGCTCGTTTTTTCACGGGGAACATGATGGTGCCCTCAAAATTCATTTATTTTCACTCTAAGGGGGTCAATTTTGTGATGAACACGAAGAACCCTAAAACTGAAATTCAATGTGAAATCGTGTATGATCGTGTTATGATGCAATTGATTGAGGGTTAATGATCCTCATAGGTGCAGAAACAAGATGGTATGCTCATATTTCATTTATGATGCGTGCAAGTATGAGTTTGAAGTTCAAGTGGCTTACCTTCAAAAACGGCAAAAGTGAGAATCGAATTCTGCAATAGAGGTGTTACAGAAGTTGTTTGATGATCTGGATAGCTTCAATGGACCATATGGAAGGTGTCTGGATGCTTGGAGTGGATTGAAAACATCTGGATCATTCCATGGAACCTGATCTGCAGTAGAGCCAAGTATGAATTGAACTTAATGATTCTGAGGTTTCTGGGCATGGATGATGATTGGAATAGTTCACATGAAGTATATGGATGATGTTTGGATGATTAACTTGGACAGAATTGGCCTGGATTTCATTTTGGCATGATAAGGCTAGTGTTATGCATATTTGGAGGTGAGATGATGATTCTGAGTTTGAGGTGTTTTTGGAAGGTTTCAAAGGTTCAAACAACTTCCATATGGTATTTGGGAAGTGTTAGAAGCATCACTTTGCTTAGAACTTCAAAGGTTTAGAGGTTGAGAATTTTATCTCTTTTGAAAACCATGAAACTTGCATTCTAAGAAAGGAAGAGAAAACCTATGTTTATGAGGTTTTGGTGTGATTTTGAATGAGGTAAGGACCTCTATTTATAGGCCAAAGTTTCTGAATACAAAGCTCTTGCAAGTTGATCAAGAATGATGATTTGACTTAAGAGATAAAATGGAATCTTTCACATTAAATGCAAATGGTTAAAAGTGACTTAACCATGGTTATTTCTCTAGCTTCTTATCCTCTTCCATTCTGATCTCAAATCAGAAAATATCATTCAATTATTGCTTCTATGCATCATTGCTTGGATTATAGGTCATGTAGTCTTGAAACTTAGTGAAAAATGGTGCAAATCCAAGTGAAAATGATCACTAATGTCAAAATTCAAAACCATGGCCACACTCCATATTTTTTCATGCTCTTGGACATTTTGGAAAGCTCATGTTACATACTTCAAAAGCCTAGTTGAAAGTTTCCTCAAGTCTCTTAAGGAAATGGGTGAAAAAGTTCCATGAACTTTGAAGAAAATGAAGTTTTAAGTGAAATTTTCATAAGATACCAACTTTGAAGCTCCATATCTCTTAAATGGTTGATCTTATGGAAAACAATTATATGTGACAAAGTTGTTCATTGGATCAAAATCTACAACTTTCATGTTGGAAGTTTTTTTCAGTTTGTAGGTGAAATTTTGAGTTATTCCCTTCCAAAGTTTGGAAAAAACCATGAAAAACACTTAGAAATTTTTCGAAGTATGGAAAGTCAAACTTTTGACTTTTTGATTCTTGATTGATTTTCTTGATTTTTCTTGATCAAATGACTTCATATATCATATATTGATTATTCAAAACTTCAAAAGTCATGGTTGACCAAAATTCTCCAAAAGTCAATGGTGATCTTGTACAGTTGACTTTTTCAGACGAATCGCGTTTCTGGAGATTTCAAATGAAACAGGCTATCCTCACCAAATGAATGGTATGAATGGATCACATTGAAGCATTAAAGGATATTGAGCCATGGTTTGAGTTGTGACACCATGTCCTGATTAAAAGGTCAGTTGTTTAGTGAATTAGGTCAAAAAACCCTAATTGTCGACCTGATAAAATTGATGACTGTGGATCTTGAATTGAGATGCAATTTCCATTGGATATTGTCATAGGGATTATTTGAGGATGATTGAAACCTTTGATTGACTCCCTGAGGATTTTTAGGGTTTCCCAAATGTGATCCCTGATTTTAGTCCCTGATAGTTCAAAACCTTAATCTGATGATTTGAAATTTCACTGTTGATCAATCCTTGTGTAGGAGATGTCTTGAGTCAATAGATTAGGTCAAAATGATGCACTTGGGGTCTTGAGGTCATGTCCCTAGTCATTAAGTCAAATCCTGAGCAAAAGTCAGGAGTATGCTATCTTCAGTCAAAACCCTAATCTGGTTGATTCAGAGCCTTTGAGCTTGTTGAAATAAATCTCTAAGGACCAAATGTTGATTGTTGATGAAGATGATTCATTTGAAATGAAGGGAGAACAAAACCCTAATTGGTTTGTACTTGTACTGATGAGTGATTTCCTGATCAAATCCTGCTGAGTCACAAGTAGCAAACACAAGCTATGCAATTTGTTAGAGATGCAAATGATGCATATGCAAATGATATGAGGTGGTATCTTAGGTCAAAAATTGGTGTATGACAGACGTATAGATCCTTATCCCACATACCTTATGAGAGTCTGGATCTGCGTCTCACGAGTGCCAAATCAGAATTCTACCTTGAGCTTCAGATCACCTTTGTCCCACACATGTCGGAAAAAGGATGACTCACGCATCTTTTGCACGATAGTGATACTGTGGCATTATACCTGTCCGGTAGTACCAACATGGTGGTCCAACTCCGAGGCCATGTATCCAGGTAATCTACCTCTATGGCGTATAACGATATCCACGCGTATCCTAAACCCACAACCGACAAGTGTCTGAACAGACCTCCAATAGGTGCATCGTTCCTCAAGTCCTTAGAATCACACTCCTCAGGATGCTAAAACCTGAGAGTGCTACACACCAAGGTTTACTTACTCGGAAAACCAAAACGCCAAGCACGAAGACTTGAAGTTCAACTTCGGATTACCATGCCATGCGCGTACCCACTCGTCCCACACATGCATGAGATTCCAAGGATAATTCGGTTCGGATGGGATTACTATGGTTCCTAACAACCAACGCAACTGCGATCATCCTACTGACATTCTAGATAGATCTTAGTTCTTACTCGCTTGAACGCCAATGCCAAGCGTAGTTCTATGGCTTCACTCGGGGTCAGACAAACAACAACTAACAAGAACTTAGGTTACTGCAATTCACGCTTCTACATCATTTCATATTCCATCTAGCGTAGTTCTAGAACTTAAATATAAAATGATAAGAACAGGAATACACATCCTCTTCCATTGATCGGGTATCAGGCCTCGCCCAATCGTAAGTTACCACACTCGTACATTCCACCAAACCTTATGATCAGTCACCATTTTTGTTAGTATTTCACCATTTAAAAAATAAGAATTCAGGTAAACTGTTTGATTTAACACGCGATTTTAAGTTATCTTTGTTCTTTTCAATAAAAAGTATTTTTGCTTAAGGTAACCACTTTCTAGTTCCTTTTTACGCTCTTTTGTGGTATAATTAGTGGTTTCAGGTATGAGCATGGATGTCCAAGATCAGGAGCACAAAAGCAGGGACAAGCAAGAAAGGGAGAAAATCCAAGTCAAGGCAGCCCATACGCGTATGGACCTGCTGATACGCGTATGCCTTGGTCAGGCTCCAGTCCCATACGCGTCCCTCAAATTCCAAGGCAAAAAACCAGTCTGCTCATACGCGTATGGGAATGTCATACGCGTATGACCCCCATCCTGTACGCGTCTCATACGCGTTGTGCTGAATTCATGTGTAAAAATTGCTCTGCCCATACGCGTATAGGGAGTCTCATACGCGTATGAGGCCCAAAATGTTGCCCATCTCAAACCTATATAAACCAGTACTGCGAATTTCACCGGGTTGGACGATTTTTGACTGCGAAGACACGTTCAGAGCGCTGGAGAACTCAGAATTTGGCAAGGGTTTCACATCATTCAAGAGTTTACACAATTGAAGATTGATTCCTCCACAAATTTTGTAATGACAACAATTCTTTTCATTGCTTTGTTTTTGATTATGAGTAGCTAAACCCCTTTTTGCTAAAGGGGGTGACCCTGATTATGAATGTAATGAATTCGTATTTGTCAATGCAGTAATTTTATTATTCATGGTTAAATTGATTTGTTCTTGTTATCGTTCTTAATGCATAAACCGTCGGAAAAACGGATTATGAGTTTTTATAAGTATTAAGCTGGACAGCTATTATCTATCGACCTGAATAAGAACATGGGATAATAAATATTATCTAGGACTAGAAATACTTTATCTTGACCGGAAAATTCTCGATATTTGAATGCTTGATCATTACCGTAATTGACTATGGACATAGAAGTTAAGGTTTGTGTTCAAAGATCTTCTGACTAAGGACTTAGGCTTAGATGCTCTAGAGGACCGGTAATCAATTGTTGTGAAGTATATTATTGCATTGATAAGTTGAAATTATTGCAGGCAGAATCATTCACCTACCTTTAGCATACTACTCATATTTGTTATTCGTTTAACCAATTTATTCGCTATTTCTAAATTGAATATTTTCATCGTTTCCTTATAAACCAAACCATTTACCAGTGACCTTTTGTTTAATTGAAATCATATTCAAACTCTATATCCTCAAGCAGTCCTTGAGATCGACATTCGGAGGAAATTCCTTTTATTACTACAATAGGCAAAAATAGTACACTTGCTATTTTCCTATCAAGTTTTTGGCGCCGTTGCCGGGGACTGCCAAAGATAATAGAGTTAATAGAATTATTTCAATTAAAATTTTGTTGCTCCGCGACTAAAATTTTATTATTACAGTTACTTTTGTACTTTTACCATACTAACTTCTGTCTAATCTGTTTATGCGAGGTAAGGCCTCAGCTGATTTTCATTTTGACGCAGAACCCGAAAGATCTTTGCGAGCTAGACTTCGACAAGCTAAACGAGAAAGACTGGCAGAACCAGAAAGCGAGGAAGAAATCATTGTTCACTCCGAACATTCGGATTCTGAGTCAGACACAGGTTCACAACCAGAAATTCATATCATGGCTGACTTACCTCCTCCAGAAAGACTCTTGGGAGATTATGGTAGAGAAAATAACCCAGCAGGGAGATTGACAATAGTAAATCAACCGGTAAATGTTGCTCACTTTCAGCTGCACCCATCAACCATTCGTCAGCTGGAAAGTAAACCGTTTTCAGGAAAAGTCAATGAAGATGCCAACAAGCACCTACAAAAATTCCTGACAATGACCACATCATTAAAAATTGAGGGGCACTCAGAAGAAGCAAAACGGTTGGTTATGTTTCCCTTTACCTTATCTGAGGACGCCGAAGAATGGTTTTATTCCCTACCTGCAGGAAGTATTACTACTTGGCAACAAATGGAAACAGCATTTCTGAATGAGTATTTTCCAGCTTCTGTGTATATCCGCAAGAGGTATGACATTATGAATTTTAAACAGAAGGATGGAGAGTCACTGGGAGATGCATACAAAAGGTTTAAGAGGTGTTTAGTTGCATGTCCCACTCATAATCTGGACGCAACTGAACAAATGCAAAACTTTGTGAATGGGTTGAGATTAAAGACAAAGCAACTTATTGATACAGCTGCCGGTGGATCAACTAATTTCGCGACACCTTCTGGTATTAAGAAGATTATTGAGGCTATTGCTGCTAACGAGCATTTGGAGCTCTATGATCGTACTGTGAGCCAACCTGAAGGAAAAATTGATTTAAAATTGGCAAATCAGGTTGTGAACATGGAAGATCAAATTAAAGCTGAAGTGGAAAGAAGACTGAAAGGTATGCACTTAGGTACTCAAACGGTAGCTCAAGTTCAACCCGCTCAAGCGATGGTTTGTGAAATCTGTGCTGGACCACACTTTGCCATTCATTGTATTGCTACTGCAGAACAAGTGGAGGGTATAAAGTTCTTGAGGCAGAATAATCCCTATTCCAACACTTATAATCCAGGGTGGAAGAATCATCCAAATTTTTCGTGGAAGGATCAACAGGGTAATGTCCAAAAGCAAATCCCTCAACAACAACAGTACATGCCTCAACAACCACCTTACCAGCAACAATATCACACACCTCAGCAATCCTATCAGCAACAAGGGCCAAAGAAAGCAGATTGGGAGATTGCCATTGAAAAAATGGCAATGCAGAATGTTAAATTCCAGGAAGAGACAAGGGACAACCAAAGGAACACTAATGCTTCTATCAAAAATCTTGAACTTCAACTTGGGCAGATAGCACAGCAGATCACGAGCTCTCAAGCACCAGGTGCTTTACCAAGTGCAACTGTGACAAACCCGAGAGAGCATAATAATGTGAGTGCAGTAACTACAAGAAGTGGAAAAGCAACTGAAGTTCTTGAAAAGAAAGTTGAAGAAGAAGATACACTACTTGAAGTGGATTTGGAAATCTTAGAAAATAAAACAACCCCAACGGAAGAAGTCATAGTGAAGCCAGCTGTGAAGGAAAAGTCCAATGAGCAAAAACCCATAATAAAGCTCCCATTCCCACAAAGGAACAAGAAGCAGAAGCAGGACGAGAAAAATTTTCAGAAGTTTGTAGAAATGTTCAGGAAGTTGGAAATCAACATCCCATTCTCTGAGGCACTTGAGCAAATGCCTATCTATGCCAAATTCATGAAGGACATCATATCCAAGAAGCGCACCACCGACACTGACTCTGTTATACTAACTGAAACTTGTAGTGCTATTTTGCAGGGTATGAAGATTCCAGTTAAAAAACCAGATAGAGGCTCGGTTACTATTCCTTGCACCATTGGAGATAGATCCTTTAAAAGGGCTCTGATTGATTTGGGGGCTAGTGTGAGCCTTATGCCTTTGTCCATCTACAGGAAGCTCGGGATTGGAAGAGTTCAAGACACCAGAATGACACTTCAATTTGCTGATCACTCGGTGAAAAAGCCCTATGGGATTGTTGAAGATGTTCTGGTTAAAGTTGATAAATTTGTTTTTCCTGTTGATTTTGTAATTCTGGAAATGCCAGAAGATGAGGAGATACCCCTGATCTTGGGTAGACCATTTTTAGAGACGGGTAGGTGTATGATAGACATTGAGAATGGTACTATGACTCTTAAGGTTTATGATGAGGAGCTGAAAATTAATGTGAGAAGCACTATGAAGCACAAAGAGGATGTAGGTACAAATCACTCAGTGGAAGTGATTAATCAGATAGTAGCCGATAACATTCAGAGTAGTTTTCCAGAATCACCTTTAGAAAGAGTTCTGTGTTTGTCAACTGAGGAGATGGAGGAGAGTGATAATGAGAAGGAAAAAGAAATTCTTGCTCTTTTTGATGCACAACCACCTTGGTTGAAATCCAAACCACACCGGTGGGAGGATTTAAGAGGTTCACCGGAAATAGAAGATAAAAAGGAAAACAAAACAGGTACAAGTTCTGAGTTAAAACAACTTCCTGTTAATCTTAAATATGTTTTCCTAGAATCTGGAGAAAAATGTCCTGCTATTATCAATTCTGAGTTAAATGAAAAAGATGAAGAAAAGTTGATACAGGTACTTAAGAAACATAAGAGTGCTATTGGTTGGACTATCGAGGATATTAAAGGAATTAGCCCCACGGTATGCATGCATAAAATACTGATGGAGGATAACCAGAAACCGGTTGTGCAACCTCAAAGGAGGTTAAATCCAGCAATGGAAGAGGTAGTAAGGAAAGAAGTGGTAAAGTTGTTGGATGCAGGATTAATTTATCCTATTTCAGATAGTTCTTGGGTGAGTCCAGTACATGTGGTACCTAAGAAAGGAGGAACCACAGTGATCTTGAATGAAAAAAATGAGCTGATTCCAACTCGCACAGTAACAGGGTGGCGAGTATGCATTGATTACAGAAGACTCAACACTGCGACAAGGAAGGATCATTTTCCTCTTCCGTTTATTGATCAGATGTTAGAGAGACTTGCAGGGTATGAGTATTACTGTTTTCTGGATGGATATTCGGGGTACAATCAGATTGCTGTAGCCCCAGAAGATCAGGAGAAGACTGCCTTCACATGCCCTTATGGTATTTTTGCTTACAGACGGATGCCGTTTGGGTTATGCAATGCCCCAGCTACTTTTCAGAGATGTATGACATCTATATTTGCCGACATGCTTGAGAAGCATATGGAGGTGTTTATGGATGATTTTTCTGTTTTTGGTTCTTCTTTTGATATTTGTTTGGCTAACTTATCTCTTGTTTTGAAAAGGTGTCAGGAAACTAACCTTATTCTCAATTGGGAGAAATGCCATTTTATGGTGCAGGAGGGTATCGTGCTTGGCCACAAGATTTCCCATAAAGGAATTTAAGTGGACAAAGCCAAAGTGGAGGTGATAGCTAACCTTCCACCCCCTGTGAATGAAAAGGGGATAAGGAGCTTTATAGGACATGCAGGCTTCTATCGCAGGTTTATCAGAGACTTCTCAAAAGTAGCCAAACCATTAACTGATTTGCTTGTTAAAGATAAGCCCTTTAATTTTGATGGTAATTGTTTGGCAGCTTTTGAGACTTTAAAGAGTAAGTTGAGTACTGCACCTGTTGTAATAGCCCCCGATTGGTCATTACCTTTTGAAATAATGTGTGATGCTAGTGACATTGCTGTGGGGGCTGTTTTGGGACAAAGAAAGGACAAATTATTACATGTGATATATTATGCTAGTCATGTCCTTAATCCGGCCCAAATGAACTATGCAACTACCGAAAAGGAGTTGTTGGCCGTGGTTTATGCTTTTGACAAATTCAGGTCTTATTTACTTGGGTCTAAGGTTATTGTTTATACTGATCATGCTGCTTTAAAGTATTTGTTTGCTAAGCAGGAATCCAAACCAAGACTGTTGAGATGGATACTTCTCCTTCAGGAATTTGATCTTGAAATCAAAGATAAAAAGGGGTGTGAGAATACAGTTGCAGATCACTTATCTCGCATGAACCCGATTAAGGAAACTGAAGAGGAGCATCCAATCCAAGACACATTTGCTGATGAGAGAATCCTAGCGGTGACTGGAACTCCATGGTTTGCTGACTATGCCAATTACTTGGTAGGTGGAGTTATACCTGATGATTTTAGTGCTCACCAAAAGAAAAAGTTTCTCTATGATTGCAGGTTTTATTTGTGGGATGACCCATTCCTATACAAAAGGGGAGTGGATGGCCTAATCAGAAGGTGTATTCCCGAAGGAGAGCAGAGAGATATACTGAAGGCTTGTCACGATTCCGAGTATGGAGGACACTTTAGTGGAGATAGAACCGCAGCAAAAGTCCTCCAATCCGGGTTCTATTGGCCTACGCTATTCAAGGATGCCTATTACTTGGTCCGAGAATGTGACAGATGCCAAAGAACAGGTAACATCACGAGGAGAAACCAGATGCCACAGAATTCAATGTTAGAGGTAGAGCTGTTTGATGTGTGGGGTATTGATTTTATGGGACCGTTTCCACCATCATTCGGAAAGAACTATATTTTGGTGGCGGTCGATTATGTGTCCAAGTGGGTAGAAGCTGTAGCATTAGCCACAAATGATGCTAAAGTAGTTGTGAGCTTTCTTAGACACAATATCTTTTCCAGGTTTGGGGTACCAAGAGCCTTGATTAGTGATGAAGGCACTCACTTTCTGAATAAGCTTATGGAGAGTTTGCTAAAAAAATACAATGTGAAGCACAAGATCGCAACACCATATCACCCTCAGACGAGTGGACAGGTAGAAGTGTCCAACAGGCAGATCAAACAGATATTGGAAAAGACTGTTAGTGCTTCTAGGAAAGACTGGGCTGTGAAATTGGATGACGCGCTTTGGGCTTACAGAACAGCATTCAAAACACCGATAGGTATGTCTCCGTATCAGCTTGTTTATGGTAAACCTTGTCATTTGCCACTCGAACTCGAGCACAAGGCATTTTGGGCCACCAAATTCTTAAACCTCGATCCCAAAACAGCTGATGGTTCCCGAATTCTCCAACTCCATGAGTTAGAAGAATTTAGGAACTATGCGTATGAAAATGCCAAAATATATAAAGAAAACACAAAAAAATGGCATGATCAGAGGATCGAGAAGAAAGAATTTTGGGAAGGGCAGTTTGTTTTATTGTTTAACTCCAGGTTGAAGCTGTTCCCTGGGAAATTAAAGTCAAGGTGGTCCGGACCATTCGTGGTCACGAAAGTATTCCCTCATGGAGCAGTGGAGGTTAAAAACCCAAGTAACGGGGATATTTTCAAAGTCAACGGACAGAGGTTAAAACCTTACCATCAAGTCCAAGAGGTAGGTTTGATTCAATATCTTCGTCTCACATCTTGATGTGGAGACCGTCGAGCCATGCGACGTTAAACGAAGCGCTGCTTGGGAGGCAACCCAAGGAAGGTACGCATTTTGTTTTACCGCAAAGTTCTTTCATTCAGTTAAAATAAAAAAAATTAAAAAAATAAAAATAAAAATAAAAAAAAAAAAAAATAAAAATAAAATAATAAAATAATAATAAAAATATTTTTTTGAAAAAGCTAAAAATTTTTGCTGCCCATACGCGTATGAGACCTAGCCATACGCGTATGGGATATTGGACACAAAGGGAGAGGGCTCTGGTCGTATGCGTATGGTACGCGTATGGTGGGCCAGGTACGCAGCCATACGCGTATGACATGTGATACGAGATCTGGATACGCGTGTTTGAATTTGTGACCGTTGGAGGTTGCGTATGAGAAACACCATACGCGTATGACTTTGGCTGATACGAGATCCATGAAATTTACACACAAAAATCACTCTGCCCATACGCGTATGAGGCGTATGATACGCGTATGGGTCGTCCATTCTCGCGTATGATACGCGTATGGTTTTCTGGTCCCACTATTTATACTTTTTCCTGACATTTCTGATCATTATTCTGTTTTTCCATACGCACAACTCTCGTATTGCTCTCATTTCATCTGCAGAATTTTGTATTTTTTTGTGTTTTTGTGCCTCAGTTTTCAGGTTACATTGTTCTTTCTTCTCAACCATGGCCCCATATGATCGTAACAGATTCAGATCTGCTGCACACTATGCAAAGTTTGAGAGTTTAGCCACCAGAAACATTATTGAAGAAAGATCCTGGACGTTAACACCCGAGGAACTACCTGAAGTCCAAACTGTTCTTCAAGAACAAAAGTTAACATTTCTGAATGAGCGGATTAAACCTGTTAGCAGAGTTTTGATCCAAGAATTTTATGCCAACGCCTTCAGGCCAGAATCAGAGGTTGATCCAGTGTTGGAATCTCGAGTTCGGGGTAAAAGAATAAACTTCAGTGCTGATAAGATTAATCGGATTCTGAAATCGCGACCCCTCGAGGAACATTGTCACTATCAAGAGATGAAGATGTCCATGAGAAGATTCTGGCCATTTGACGAGATGAAGAATTTGTTGCTTCAAGAAGGAAAAGACTGGCACCCTACTACAAGAGCCTCGCCTTCAAAGATGATGGTGGTGGATTTGGCCCCTATTCCAAAAGCTTGGGCGTTCTTTGTCCATCACACTCTGAGCACCAATCAAAGCGGCTCTGATTTAATTGCTGAAAGAGCAATGTTGCTATATTTTTTTCTGACCCACCGTCCTGTGAACATTGGGCGGATCATCTCTTCTGATATGGACGACATAGCGCAATCTTCTTCAAAGAAAGCGCTCGGTCATGCTTCTGTGATTTATTTGTTGTGCAGGAAAGCAGGCGTTCCAGATCTTGATGGACCGGTGGTTAGACCAGCTAAATCCTTAGGGACGAGTTGGTTGTCTCTCGTTGCTCCTCACAACACTCAGGCTGAAGAACCTAGAGATGATGGTTCAGGACCGAGTGGCACAGCTAGACCTGAGAACACCACCCCCGCACCAGAGAGTACTACTGCTCCAGATGCTTCTGCATCTGTTCCATCATCTTTACCTGCAGATATGATGGATGAAAACTCTCGGTTGTATCGGTTTATGATGTCAGGTTGGTGTCTGTGGCAAGACCAGTGCCTGCAGATGGGGATTCCAGCACGCTATATGTGTCACCAGACTGATTTGTGGAATGATGCTCAGCGCTTCCGTGATCGTTATTCGGGCACTTCAGATGATCCGTCTTTTGGGATCGTTCGCATGCCGGGATTTCCTGCACCATTTCAGATGGGGGGGCCCTTTATCCCGCAGGAACAGCCACATCAGCAAAACCCTGACCCACAGCCGAATGTATCCCCAATAGATGCATTTGTTCAGGGGACACCTTTTGATATCGATGAGCACATCAGTTTTGATGCGGATATGCAGGACAGAGATGGAAGAACCGACGCATAGAGTTCTTTTGTTATCTTCGAGTTTGTTTGTTAGTTTTTATTTTGTTTCAATTGCTTATAGTTATCGTGTGTTTTGATGTACTTTGCTTTCGTTGTTTTGGTTTTATTTTAGTTTCATTTCTCTGTAATCGCCTTTTGGGCATAACTTATTAATGAATTCGTTGTTTTATCATTCAGTATGAATTTCTTGTTTATAGAGATGGTGGTTCTAACTAAATGGGTGACCTTGATTCTAAACTCCACAAATGAGTAAATCATCCAATCATGTTACCTCATTCATAGATACCTGTGACTCACGATCGGACGCACTTTAGTCAACGTCATCCTGAAATACTAACAGCTTTGTGACAACTTGAGTGAAGAAGCACAATATGGAGAATCATCAGGAGACCTGTCAACATCAAACTACCATGGTGAGATCAGATATAGCCGATTATTCATTCCGTTCCATGAGAGATATTCAGGTATGATTCTACTATTCAGAATTTGCATGCGTCCTTTCTGTTGTATACTGCATGAACACACACTGAGGCAAGTTTTTTTCTTTCACCCTAGAGCCTTTTGTAGTCACCTAATGTTGATTATCCCTTGTTACCCATTTTCGAGCTAAAAAAAAAAAAAAAAAAAAAAAGCTATCTTTTCTTTCTCTCACACCCTGACCTTCCCCTGTTTCAAGTATGTAAATTACAATTGTTGGTTTCTTGGTTTTTGTGTAAGTTTGGGGTTGCTCCTGGAATAGCAACGTGTAAGTTTGGGGTAGCTATGCAATGATGTTCAAAAGATGAACTCACAATATGAGTACAAAAAAAAAAAAAATATTTATATATATAAAAAAAAAAAAAGAAAAAGAGAGCTTACAATGAAAAGGTACTCAGGAATAAGTGCATGGAATTACCCGAAAACTTTTCCAAGAGACCCAACAGTAACCGTGTTTAGCAATGAGACGCAGAGACACATACTTGAAACTTGAAACCTTCATCCTTCTGTTTTTATTCCACCTTGACCCGAGCCCCATTACATCCTTAAAGACCTCGACAAAGTGTGTGAATTATGCATGTTAACAAGGATTAGGATTCATTCGAATTATTGAGTGAGTATTACATACCATGAATTTGAGTGTAAACACATGAACCCCTGAGAGAACTGGTGAGAGTGTGAAAGAAGCTGACAGGTCGAATGATGTTTCAAAATGGAAGTGTCTCTAAGCGATGGTGGCATAAAGTTGGAAGAATTAAAGGGGTGATCGCGAAATGAGGTGCGAAAGATTTCACAGGTATTGTGGTAAGAGTTTTGTTTCAAATAAGTTTGGGGTGATATGATTGGTCTTGATTTGGAGTTGCTTGAGGACAAGCAACAATTTAAGTTTGGGGTTGTGATCAGTCACCATTTTTGTTAGTATTTCACCATTTAAAAAATAAGAATTCAGGTAAACTGTTTGATTTAACACGCGATTTTAAGTTATCTTTGTTCTTTTCAATAAAAAGTATTTTTGCTTAAGGTAACCACTTTCTAGTTCCTTTTTACGCTCTTTTGTGGTATAATTAGTGGTTTCAGGTATGAGCATGGATGTCCAAGATCAGGAGCACAAAAGCAGGGACAAGCAAGAAAGGGAGAAAATCCAAGTCAAGGCAGCCCATACGCGTATGGACCTGCTGATACGCGTATGCCTTGGTCAGGCTCCAGTCCCATACGCGTCCCTCAAATTCCAAGGCAAAAAACCAGTCTGCTCATACGCGTATGGGAATGTCATACGCGTATGACCCCCATCCTGTACGCGTCTCATACGCGTTGTGCTGAATTCATGTGTAAAAATTGCTCTGCCCATACGCGTATAGGGAGTCTCATACGCGTATGAGGCCCAAAATGTTGCCCATCTCAAACCTATATAAACCAGTACTGCGAATTTCACCGGGTTGGACGATTTTTGACTGCGAAGACACGTTCAGAGCGCTGGAGAACTCAGAATTTGGCAAGGGTTTCACATCATTCAAGAGTTTACACAATTGAAGATTGATTCCTCCACAAATTTTGTAATGACAACAATTCTTTTCATTGCTTTGTTTTTGATTATGAGTAGCTAAACCCCTTTTTGCTAAAGGGGGTGACCCTGATTATGAATGTAATGAATTCGTATTTGTCAATGCAGTAATTTTATTATTCATGGTTAAATTGATTTGTTCTTGTTATCGTTCTTAATGCATAAACCGTCGGAAAAACGGATTATGAGTTTTTATAAGTATTAAGCTGGACAGCTATTATCTATCGACCTGAATAAGAACATGGGATAATAAATATTATCTAGGACTAGAAATACTTTATCTTGACCGGAAAATTCTCGATATTTGAATGCTTGATCATTACCGTAATTGACTATGGACATAGAAGTTAAGGTTTGTGTTCAAAGATCTTCTGACTAAGGACTTAGGCTTAGATGCTCTAGAGGACCGGTAATCAATTGTTGTGAAGTATATTATTGCATTGATAAGTTGAAATTATTGCAGGCAGAATCATTCACCTACCTTTAGCATACTACTCATATTTGTTATTCGTTTAACCAATTTATTCGCTATTTCTAAATTGAATATTTTCATCGTTTCCTTATAAACCAAACCATTTACCAGTGACCTTTTGTTTAATTGAAATCATATTCAAACTCTATATCCTCAAGCAGTCCTTGAGATCGACATTCGGAGGAAATTCCTTTTATTACTACAATAGGCAAAAATAGTACACTTGCTATTTTCCTATCACCTTACTAGGTTACTACTCTCGCTTAGGGTACTTCAAGTTGGATCAGGATATAATACTCCTCCCATCCAATTACTGTCCGTACCAGCGCAATTAGAAAGGTCTGACTCCTCCGTCTGCATATCCAAAGGTTATTCTGTTCTATCAGCTCATCAGTCACACCTAACACCAGCAACATCATTAATACTGAATCCTACTAATTCCCAGCTCAAAACCTTCGGAGAATCTCACTTACAAGGCTCCTACTCAATCCTGTTTGGATTTCCCTTGCTATTACCAAGACTTAGAGAAAGTTTCATTTCGTCCAGTCAAAATTCTGGGAGTTCTAGTTGTCTCGATCCACAACTTGACAGTTCGGGTATCACTACTTCGTGTCGAATGCTCTCCTTAAGCTTGACGACTCCAATATCATCCACTTAAAATGTCCAATAATTCATTACTCTTCCATCTCCAACAACTTAGGTTCATAGTCTTGCAGGTATTACGAGTCCTCGTGGCGGCTCTGCCGTAATTCCACTATCACGCATTCAGTCGATGAGTTGATCAAGTTCAATGACTCAATGAGATATCAGCAAAATCAGGCTAGCAGCGTGTCATACCCCAAAATTTGCCCATACTATTTCGCTTGTTCAAACTCAAGTCAAGGCACAAAGCTCAAAGACATCCCTCCTAAACAAAAGCTCAAGAAACTAGGGTTTGTGTTCTGAGAAAAACCAATGGACCAAAAGACTCTAAGGCACCTTGTATGGTTTATGATGTTCCAAACTACCTCCATGACAAAATACAAGGCTCAATTCAAAAGATTGACCACTCAATTGCTCAGAAAGTCAACAGTCGACTAGTTTAATCTAAAAGTAAACTATGGTCAAAGTACAGTCAAAACTCCCGATTTTTTGTCAGCATCCTCATTTTGAAGTATCATTCACCATTTGATCAAGGACTGATCATGGTTCATCAAGAAAAGATCAGAATTCAACAATTTTAAAAGTTTCTAAATTAGGGTTTTTAAGGAGAAAGTCAACCCAACTTTGACCAGCCATATCTTTCACATGGAACATCATAAATTTCCCATCTAAAGCTCATTTTGAAGGAAATTGAATTCTCTACAATTTTGTCTCTCACATGCTAAGGCTGAAAATGCTTCATTTAGGAGATATGGATCAAAGCATTACAGGTCCTTCTAAGAGATCACAAAAAGTCATTTTTTCTCAAAGCTCATAACTTGAACATGGTAGACTTAATTGAGATGAAACCAAAACATCATTTAGAGTACATCTTGAGCTTTCCAAAAAGTCCTAGAACTCCTCCATACCTTAAAAATTAAGGGAGATATGCCTTGTCAAAGTTGGAAAATTTTGAGAGAAAGATGTGAAACAAAAAGGCTTCAAAATGAGATTTCTTGCAAATGGGCACATTCTTTTTGATTCAATCTTCATCCAAAATGTGTCCAAAATATCAAGGCTAATTACCACGAACTGTGGAATAAAATTTGATTTTATTTGAATTTTTATTTACTTAAAAGGAGATTAAAATCATATAATCAAGGAATTTTGAAAGGGATTTGATTTGGCTATAATTTCCAATCAAATCCAATCAAATACTCATCATATTTTCCACCCAATTTCGTGAAAATAATATTAATAGGATTAGATTGAAAATTGGCCAAGATTGGAAGATTCTATAAATCAATTCTCTTAAAACTTGAATCAAAAGATTCAAAGAGATTCTGGCCTAGATTTTTACCCTAATTTATTCTCTTATAAGAGCATGAGGGTTCTAGAAGACAAGGGGGCGGTTTTGGCAGCACAAAGAACTAGGGCTTGCATCTCAAAAGTTCCAAGTCATATTGCACCTTCGAACTCCATGTTATAGCCAGTTTCAAACAATTTCAAAGACATATTCGCGTTCCTGGGGAAAAATAGAGTAAGAATGTGCCGATTTCTATAGTCAAGGTACTCTGAATCACGCCATGCATGAACCCCGTATCCATACTTTTTCTTAAATTCAAGTTTTTTTATATATGATGTTTACATTGGAACTAACATGACTAACAATTTCTTGAGGATCTTTTGATGAATTTGGAACGATAGCATGGAGTTTATCGTGGCTAAAACACGATCTGCCATTGATGAAGCTTCAGAACGGAGAAGCTCTGGATCTCACCACTCAGCTATCTTCAAGACCTAAAAATTGATCCATGGAATTCGCAATGTGGTTCATAGTCGATCTGGGTGGTTTTGTTTCGTTTTCCAATCGTTTATGCAGGTTTGGACGCGTGAGGGTTATCGGAGAAGATAAGCGGACTTACTATTCCGGTGGTGTGCTTCCTAGGACGGTCAAAACGGCGCACGTGGCCCAAGCATCAAGATTCTATTGGATGGTCAATCCGCCTATGTTCTCTCTCCACTGATAATTGGTTCATTCATGATATGTGGGCCCGGTTTGACTGATTTGTTGAATTTAGCATCTAGAAATCATTATTTTATTTATTGGTAAAAGCTGATTACAATAACAAGTTGTACGCGCAATCCATGTGGTTGGTGGATCTTTGGTAATTGGCGAAACCAGGGTTCGATCCCTGGATTGCGTCTTCGTTTTATTCATTTGCTACATTGGTTTTTCAGGTTAGATCCAGCGCATACAGCCAGATGGAGCTCACGGTGCATCCCCCCAGAATCACCATTGGATGGCCAAATCTGCAGATCCAAGGATCGGTATAATGAAGGACCACCATGGAACTTCACTAGCATATCACGCCCAATCACAGCTAAGCATCTTTTAATTTTTACTTATTTATTTCTTTTATTTGTAAACTCTTCTTATTTTATTTTCTTTTCTCTATTCTTTATCCTTTTAAAAATTAGTTTTTTAAAACATGTTATTCATTAGTTAATTAAATAAATATTTTCACCATTATTTCTTTTAAATCAAAAAATCTGATTTTTCTTATAATATTAAATTAATTATTTTTAGGCTAATGGTTATTTTAGGATAACAATTTTAATATTTGGGCTAATCAAATTTATTTTATACCTTGAGCCCTGATTTTATCATGATAGCTAATCACTGTTATTGGTAGGCATCGCCCATTAACTTAGTGTGTTGAGTTTTCTCATAAAACCTCCATTCCCTAAAAATCAGGGTTTACCCCTGAATATTTTCAAAACCTTTGCCTTTTCAGAACCTCTTTTATTTCTTATCAATGTCTTTTATTTGCCACAAAAACTTTTCTACCTTTCTCTTCTTCATTTTTCACGGTTAATCAGGATTATTCAGCCGCGCGCCATACCATTCGAAAATCTAAGTTCTGATTCCCTTTTTATTTAAATATCATTTTATTTTTAACTTTTGCCTTGTAGGTTCAATTAGGTTTTACTTCATCTGTTAATGAATTCCTCCTACACTCACCCCTATTATTTTCTGTTAATTCTCAGATGATCAGAGTCAATCAAGGGTTCGAGAAAGATCAAGGCATTCAAGGATCTTTTATTTGTCTGTTTATTCTTTTTCCTTTTAATTTCCCCCATCCCCGCGGGTGTTTATTGTAATAGTGTAGGATTTTTGTTTTCCTGCCTTTAATTTTCTGTGTGATATTTGCGTGGTTAGTAAAATAGGGAGTGCAAGATAATTAATCAAACGTAGCTCATTATTTCAAGATAAATATAATCGAATACTACCACATGATTGCAACACACACACACACACACACACACCTTTAAGGTAACCACTCTCATGCTGCCTTCTCAATCAAAAATAGTCAAGCCCGTCGAATATATGGATACCATAGCCTGCTGGCTTCGATTCCAAATCACCATGTCCCTCCGATAAAAGATCATAGTCCCTTTAAGTTGCCTACGATAAATATGATATCGTCCCTTGATAAAATGGTGATAGTCCCTTCGAATGCTAAGGTATCCTTACTGTTGCCTAATGACTATTATATACTCCCCTTATACGACCTGCCCTCTTCATGGTAGGGACAGTCTTATGGCGAACGATTATTCTCGATGACCCTTTGATGACCCGCACATCCAATTGAAAGACTTCCTGCCCTCTCATGGTATGGATAGACTCTTTCACCCGAAAGACTTAAAGAACAAGAAAGACAAACTTAGGGTAGGTAGTTCTTAATTGCTTGCTCCATTCAAAACAAAATCAAATGCTTTCCACACCTCTCTTTTCAAATACTTTCAAACAAGGCTACGCTTATTTACAAGCTAAAGTCCTTAACAAAACCTTTTTACTATTCACACATGACACTCAAAACTTTTCAAAACAAACAAGTGAGTTAAGCAATTAAGAGCCCATGGATAACCATGGATGCAAAGGGTGCCTTACACCTTCCCTTTGTATAGCCTACCCCCCGAACTCAAAATATTTCAAAGTTCTTTCCTTTTCTTTTTGCCTTTCCAATTGGATAAAATAAAAGTCGGTGGCGACTCTTGCTTACCGCGACATTTCAAATAAAGTCAGTTCACCGTATTACAGAACTGGCGACTCTGCTGGGGATGCATTTGAATAAAAGAGGGGTTACCTTTAAGCTTAGGATCACTTAATGTTTTTTTTGCTTGCTTTATTTTTCAGGGCTGTTTTGGGAATTAAATGAAGGACGAATCCTATTCCCGGATTCAAGAACACTTAAGATTAGGAGTGGCATAGTCATGGCGACCTCTTTCACATATGTGGGAGATGAGTTAATATGAAGTTCACACTTGAGTTAGGACTCCATAGCATATTGTCATACCCCAAAATTTTCCCATCATATTTATTCATATTTCAATCCACCTGACTTCCAAATGCTCAAAGATACACAAGAAGGAAGCATGCAGTCTCTCTCCTAAATAACAACCTCTAAATTAGGGATTCTTATTTAATCAAGGAATCTAAACTTCTGACACCTCAAGTGGACTACATGGCCTCTAATATGATTCAAAGTCCTCATGCCAAGTTTCAAGTCCCGATTCAAAAGATTGCTCACTCAATGGCCCAAACGATCGATAATCGACTGATTGACCTAAAAGTCAGAATATGGTCAAACCACAGTCAAAACTTTTGATTTTTGGTCAACATCCTCATTATGAAGTATCATTCATCATTTGATCAAGTATTGATCATTATTCACCAAGAAAAGGTCAAAAGTACACAAAAGCTCGAAGTTGCTAAATTAGGGTTTCTAGGTAAAAGTCAACCGAACTTTGACTAGTCATAACTCTCTCCTACCTTCTCAGAAATATCTCAACCAAAGCTCATTCTCAATGAAATTTGATTCTCTACAACTTTGATGTTGGGCCCAAGGTCAAGAAATGCTTCCGCATAAGAGATATGAGTCAATACATTACAGGTCTTTCTAGAAGATCGCAAAACGTTGTTTTTTGTCAGGAGCCATATCATCAAGATAAAATCTTCAAATGGAAAAAAACTTCCAAAGTGGCTTGTAGAGGACATCTTGAGGTTTCCAAAAAGTCCAAGAAATCCTCCATACCTTGAAAATTGAGTGAGTTGTGGCTTCCCAAAGTTGAGCAATTTTGACCAAAAGGCATGAAGGCCAAAGTGATGATTTTTAAGTTTTTGGACTAATGGGCCTAAGATTTGGACTTCAAACACATACATGACCTAAATTAGGTCTTCTAAATCCATCACCATATTTTTGTCATTTTTACTTTTTATTTCTTTGAATTTTATTAAATTAAAACTCAAAATAAATTAAGTAAACATACAAAAAATATGAAACAAATTACATGATCCAATTTTTATTATTATTCAAAAGCCCAAGTAACCACCATTAAAAGTCCAAAAACATGAAACCTTTGGTATGAGAGATATCATCCAATTTTAGAAAGAAAAGTCATATCTTTTTAGCAAAAATTTAACTCATGAAATAAACTAATTATCCAAGCCCACCCTTAACCTAATTCCCCTTCCTATATATACATAACATTATCAGCATAGAGGGACATGGTTTTATAGCCCTAAGACACTTCAACCAAACTTCAAAAAATCAAAGAAAAGATGGAATTTGGTTTCATGTTGGGAGTCTAATTCAAAGGCTCATAATGATCAGTGAAGGATCCTGAGACTCTCTGGAAGCTGCTCCAATGATTCCTAGATGACACAACATCGTGAATCACTCTCTCCAAACTCATGGTTTACGCTTGCTTTTATTATTACTCAAACTCATAATTCACGCGATTTAAATGATATATAATCGTATGTTCATGTTCATGTTGATGATTGAAGTCGTTTAGCACCATTTTTTCAAAGGTTTGATGCAGGAACAAGGTATCACCATAGCTAGGGCACAAACATGGAAAGCATTCGTTTTCGTACATAGAAGGCGATTCAGTTTAAACAAATCACGCCATTGAATTCGCAAGACCTTGATTATGGAATCTGGGCACTCATGTTGTATTGCTCCACGTGTTTTTTTGAATGTTGATTTGTTTGCAGAATTCGAAGGATAAATCGCAGCAAAAATCGCAGAAGATTCCAAAGCTAAATCCGCAGGTAATGAGGATGAAGACGATGACATGGCACTTTGACTCTTGGACCATGCGTGCGCCTTCCGTATTGGCCAGTCAACCAACCCGACCCTCTCTCAGCGTTTGATTGGATACAACATATCCCCTGGGACCCACGCGCCTCCATCTTTGACTTATTCTATTACCCGTTTGTTTTTATATTTATTCAATTCCATACATATATTTAATGACTAACAATTCCAGCGCAGGTGGCAAGGCATACTCATTCAGGACCATCAAGAAGCGTGTTCGATCCCCAGGATGGCCATTTATTTTTATAAACTCACGTGAACGCAGATCCAGTGCTTTGTCATCGTCGCACGCCTACCATGCAGCGTCAAATCTCTACCACTGATCTCCTCAGCAATCCAATCCAACACACACAGATGTGAAGGCTCACGGTGGACACTCACACGCCAACCTCATAGGATCCCAGCGTCCCACTTTCAAGTTTTATATTTTATTATTGTGTTTATTTATTTATTCTCAATGCTTTTTTTTTATTTTTCCTTTTCAATAATAATAATAATAATAATAATAATTAGGTAGTTATTATTTACATTAGTTGATTAATTTAAACTAGGATAATAAATTAGTAATTTAATTTAGAATAATTAGGATTAATATTTTTGATTTAGTTACAATTAATTAATTTTAGGCTAAATGATTAAGTTAATTAAAAATAAATTGGGATTAATTAGTTTTAGGTTTAAATTAATTAGGGTTTAATCTTTAAATTTCAAAAAATCATAGATAATCATAGAATACTTTTAGGTAGGTGTTGTCCGTCAACTAGTATTTTACCCTTAGGTTTTTTAGCCATTACCCCTTAAAGTGTAGGTTTGCCTTTGGTAATCAAATCGAATTTTTCAAGCGCGAATCTCTCCTCATCTCACACTCTATGATTGTCGCGTGCCTTTATTTTTCTTTTGCCTTTATTTATTTATGACATTTATTTAATTATTTAATTTTCGCCAAGTGAATTTTGCCTTTATGTTGCCTTCATTTTTTATCTATTTATGTATTTAATTCCGTTATTTAAATTCTTGAAGCTGTATAGGTTGCAAATTTTCGGATGTAATAGTAATTAGGATTTAATTTCTGCTTTTCACATTCCCCGATTTTTGGTTATGTATCCCCCAATCCCGAAGCTCTGTAATAGCGTAGAATTTGATTTCTGCAATTTATTTTCTATCAATATTAACTGTGTGGTTAGTAAAATAGAGGGTGCAAGATAATTAATTGAACGTAGCTTACTACTTCAAGATAAATACGATCGAATACAATCATGTGATTGCTGCACACACTCACCTTTAGGGTACCCCTCTTGTTGCCTGTTGCCTTCGATTTTGATCAAATAGTCAAGTCCCTTCGAATATAGGGATACCTTAGCTTGCTGCCTTCGATTCAAAATCACCACGTCCCTCCGATAAAAGATCATAGTCCCTTTCAAGTTGCCTACGATAAATATGATCTCGTCCCTCGATTAAATGGTGATAGTCCCTTCGAATGCTAAGGTATTCTTACTGTTGCCTTAATGACTATTTTATCCTTCCCTTAGACTACCTTCCCTTTTTATGGCAAGGGACAGTCTTATAACGAACGATACTTTTCCCGATGACCCGCACATCCAATCGAAAGACTTCCTGCCCTCTCATGGTATGGATAGATCCTTTCGCCTGAAAGACTTAAAGAACAAGAAAGACAACCTAGGGTAGGTAGTTCTCAATTGCTTGCTCACACATTCAAAATCAAATTACTTTTCACACCTCTCTTTCCAAAACAATTTCAAACAAGGCTACGCTTATTTACAAGTTAAAGTCCTTAACGAAATCTTTTACTATTCACACACGACACTTCAAAATTTTCAAACAAACAAATAAGTGAGCTAAGCAATTAAGAGCCCATGGATAACCATGGATGCAAAGGGTGCCCAACACCTTCCCTTTGCATAATTACCCCCCGAACCCTGTTTTTATTTAAAAGGTTTTTCCTGTTATTTTAGCCTTTCTGATTTAATTTGGATAAAATAAAAGTCGGTGGCGACTCTTGCTTACCCCAACATTTCGATAAAAAGTCAGTTCACCGTATTACACATATGCACACCTTTCTCAAATGAGGGAGGTCTATGTATGTGTCTGTGGGTGAGCCGGAGCTCATGGACCTTTAGTTACCCTTAACCCATCTGGGCCTTTAGGAACGTAGTGGGGGGACTACTCTTGACAAATGTTGAGAACTAGTCGCTACCCGATGCTACAATTCAGATAGGTCCTTTCTCAAAGTATCATTGCATAATGTGAATGTATCATGTCCGAAGGTGATTTAGAAGGGCTGACAATTCTGGATATCTTATAGAACCCGTTGTTGAAATCTCCTTATCCATAGAAATACCCTTGGGAAGGACACCTGATCAGACTCCATGCAAGCCTTAAGTCAAAAATTGTGTGACTTGTGTGACTTGTTTGCGTTTGCTACTAACATTGTTTCCTTGCAGATTTTTTTAAAAGGACTTGTTTCTCCTTATTATCTCGCGCTATGCCTAATGAACTGCATTCGCATAACATCATGACATCATAAGCATAACATGATTTAACTAACCCTTTCGAGGATCTTAGGAATATAGGGCGCACAATTTCAGGTGCTCTTATCGAGGACTGAACTCTTATCTAGGGGCAAGAGGATTTATTTTCCTCTGTCCATTCGTCTTCCAATTCAAAGACACAGTACATATCAAGGGGCAAGAGAATTTATTTTCCTCTGGTCGTATGCCTTCCAGTTCAGGGACACGACATCTGTCAAGGGGCAAGAGGATTTATTTTCCTCTAGCCATATTGCTTTCAAATTCAAAGTACAAGTATCCCGAATCAGAGGCGATGACCCACTCGATATGGTGAGCTTGATTCTTAAATAAGGACATTCAAAGACAAAGACTAAGATTCTTCAGACGAAGCGGTGACCAGTCAGTTCCTAATCTCACAAACTAAATTTCCTAACGATCCTTGAAAACATTGCATCTACATTCATAAGCATTGCATAACAGGTTTCCACAATAGGCTTCCCATTCTCTCTCGCTGTTTATTTCAGCACAAATGGATCTCGAGCAATCAGTCAAAAATCTTTGGGCTCAAAATATCCGGTTCCAAGTTTTGATTCTGAACTTAGCCAAGGGGCAACACGAGTTGAAAAAACCTTGTTAACCTAGAAGAAGAAGGATCAGCATACGCGGAAAAGTTTATTCCATGGCACATGCCGCTGTCTCAAGTTCTACAACAGTTGCTCAATCGGAGCTTGATAACTCTATTGCCTCCGTATCCATTTTCTTCCAATCCTACTCCTGGATATAAATACAATGCAAGGTGTGCTTATCATTCGAGCATTACTAGCCATGATACCGAAGATTGCGAACCCTTGACGCATAGTATTCAAGACTTAATCGATGACAAAATCATTGATTTCAATTCCCCTGAGGAACCTCATATGACTAATTTTGCACATAACCAGAAAATCCTTAATGAACGTAACCAATTTGTGAAGGCAGTTTTGAATCTCTACGCTAGTTCCACAACAACGACGCAAGCCAGACGCGCCTAGGCGTCAATTCACCAAAATTAACATGTCATTAGATCAAGCGTTGCAACGTTTGTTGAAGGCGTGAATGATTACCGTGAGGGATCCTCCTCAACACATCGACACTTCCTCTACTAAACACAATCCAAACATGCGATGTGCCTACCATTCCAATAGTCCCAGGCAAGATACCAATAGCTGCTGGGCATTAAAGAATAAGATCCAAGACATGATCGATGATGAGGAAATTAAACATTCCTGAGACCCCCGATGTGATCACTGCTCCCATACCTAATCATGACGAGACTGACTATTGTCTAGAAGGATGGACTATTGGATCATTAGATCTACTTTCATTTGCATATTTCTTTTCTGTTTGTTTAAACATTCGACTTATGATAGACATTATTTGTCTTAGTAATCATCATCAGTGCATTGCATATGTTTGTCTTGAATAATTTATTTTTCTATCACTCATTTTAAACTGCGTCTTTACATTGCATATGTTTTGTGATACTCGACTCCTGCTAAAGCTGTATGCCTTTTGAGGGAGGATGAGGAAAATGATACCGCCACCTCATACAGTATGCTTTTGAACGGACTATGCTGACGATGTACAGGCATTGTTTCAATTCCTAAACGGTGGAGATATAAGGATGTTAATTCCCCGTCAACCCCTTTGAGCCTAAGAAGTAAAGGTTTCTTTCTTGTATTAATTAAAACCCTTGATCATAACCTAGGCCGGGTAGTTCTCAGTTAATTTGGCTGTGCATTCTATTTTAAGAGAATCATTCAGTACACCTTTCAACAAAGGTTTCAATCACAGGCGTTCATCCGCACACATCAAAGAATTGTCGGAGATGTCAATCAAAAGCCAATAATGGTTCATCATTCATTAAGTAAGGCAGGCAATATCTTTCAAAAAAAATGAATGAATGAAAAAACATATATACAAAGAAAAGCCTGCTAAGTCAAAAATCAAAAAGAAGACTTAGGCAAAAATCAAGGCATCCCGCTGACTGTAAGCTCAAAATAGACAATTCAGGCAAAAGTTAGGGATATCAAAATGATGAAAAAAGAGAAGTCAATAAATTCTTGAACAACACGATGTTGTGACTACCAAAAGGAAGAAGTGTCTGCCATCTCAAAAGTTCTCTTTGCTTCTGAGCCATCATCATTATCAAAGGTGCAAATCCAAAAGTATCTTGGAACCTGAATGCATAAGTTGAATTAACTAAGCTTAGGACTAAAGATCATCACAAAGAGGGGTGGGTATAATCAAATTTTGAGCCATTATCCTTTGCTTTTTAAACCGTGAACCAAGCCACGTTACAACCCTTGAAAGTCCTAATTGAAGCATGGTTAGTTCGAAAGCATACTGTCACCAGAAAGGTATCCCGACTCCTTAAGGTTTACTACAAATGCTAGGTTGATATCCTGTTTTTTACAAACATCACGTCTTACAAATATCACGCTTTTACATGTTTAAATGTTTTTCGAAAAACTCAAGTCAAACGTATGCATTGCATCTCATGAATTCATTATTAAACATATTCTGCTACATAATTTCAAATGTTAGCAACAGAAAGAATTTGCACAGGGTACAACTAATGACCGAAAGTTATCCCGACAGACAAGATTACTCCAAGAAGCAATGTCTCCTACGTATACAAGGGGCATGGCACGTTATGCCCAATCAACCTAGGGCAATCAAGTCAAGATTCCAAGAAATCTCTCAAATGCCAAACAAACAAAGGCATACATCCCAAGTAGGTTTCAAACTATTTCCCAATCAATATGGGGCAATCAAGTCAATATTCCGAGAATCTCTCAAGGATGCCAAAACAATCAGGGGCATGCATCCAAGTAGATCTGAAGCTGCTTCCCAATCAACATGGGACATTGTCCTGGGCCTATGATTACTAGGGGCATGTTACCCATAGTGCACATCTCACAAATTCCTCGCGAGGCAAATCTTTCCAAAATCCCTACTAGCTGGGGCAAATTTATGCAAGTCCAGTTTGACACCTTGATCAATACTCAGTGGTGTGTCCTAATCAATATAAATCCAGGAATGACAATTACTATAATACTATGGGCAACGTTCAAGACCTCCATTTCTTCCCACAAGGCCAGTTTCACAGGAACATATCCCCACAGAGTAATCATTAAGAAGATACCTTCAAATGCTCTCGTCCCAACAAAGACTTAGTTCCTCAACGGAGTTTACATATTCAACACTGTCGGTTCCCTAACACTCTTTCTCTTCTCCAAACATGGTTATTCATCTCTCTTATCCCCGGTCAGATTACATCAAGACCAATCATTCAAATCGCGTTCATCCCCAAGCAAAAGTCATAAATCTCCAGCTGAGCATCTTCAAGACAAGATCAGACAACAAAATCACAAGGACATAGAGATTTATTTTCTCAATCAAGACAACATAAATCATATTAACATATCATATTTCATAAACATATTCATACATTGCATGCATTACCTCATAATGAATTCATACATAACACACAAGTTTCTCATTTATTTTGAGAGGCTCGTCGCTTAACTCATGCATCAAGACATTACCTTTTTCAGGATACAAGTACCAGCAAATGAACAAAATCTCCAATTTTCAAAGTCTAATTCAGTTACTACGAACGGTGCTGACACGAAAAGAGATCTAATTCTATCATCACGAACGGTGTACACACGATCATCTTTCCAAGATCTAATTCAGCTACTACAAATGGTACTGACACGGTCAATGCTCAAAGATCTAATTCATTTACCATGAACGGTGATGACACGATCATTCTCAAAGATATAATTCAGTTACTACGAATGGTACTGACACGATCGACTCTCAGAGATCTAATTCCATCATCACGAACGGTATGGAGACGATCAACTATTTCCTAAGTCTAATTCAGTTACTACGAACGGTGTTGACACGAACAACTCTCAAAGATCTAATCCACCTATTACGAACAGTAATGACACGATCAACATTCAAATATTTCTCAACACAGAGGATCCGGTCTAACGCACGACCCGTCCTTCAGCCTAACGCACGGCCTTCTAGACATCTACTGATGCAAATTGGATTCAGTCTAACGCACGACTCATCCTTCAACCTAACGCACGGTTTTCCAAACAGCTATGGATGAAAATTGGATCTGATCTGACGTACGACACATCCTTCAACCTAACGCACGGTTTTCCAAGACATCTGCTGATGCAACCTAGCCCTAGTCTAACGTACGACTCAACCTAAGTCTATCTCTCAGAAACAGTCTGATGTACGACGTATTCTGACACTCAAGTATATCAAGTTGGATGGCATATTCAAACCCATCTCAATCATACATCCTCTCCAAACACCTGAATGGCATCTTCAAGCCCATCTCCGACAAAAGTCCTTACTTCAGCTAGGGCAAATTCTTGGGTATTCTAGTGTTCAATCCTCTTCTACCTTCAGATTCCGGCAGGTACACATACCAGTCTACACCTTCAGATATAAGAAAATTGAATAGGGGCAGCTGTCATACCCCAAAATTTGCCCATATTATTTCGCTTGTTCAAACTCAAGTCAAGGCACAAAGCTCAAAGACATCCCTCCTAAACAAAAGCTCAAGAAACTAGGGTTTGTTGTTCTGAGAAAAATCAATGGACCAAATGACTCTAAGTCACCTCATATGGTTTATGATGTTCCAAACTACCTCCATGACAAAATACAAGGCTCAATTCAAAAGATTGGCCACTCAATTGCTCAGAAAGTCAATAGTCGACTAGTTTAATCTAAAAGTCAACTATGGTCAAAGTACAGTCAAAACTCCCGATTTTTTGTCAACATCCTCATTTTGAAGTATCACTCACTATTTGATCAAGGACTGATCATGGTTCATCAAGAAAAGATCAGAATTCAACAATTTCAAAAGTTTCTAAATTAGGGTTTTTAAGGAGAAAGTCAACCCAACTTTGACCAGCCATAACTTTCACATGGAACATCATAAATTTCCCATCCAAAGCTCATTTTGAAGGAAATTGAATTCTCTACAATTTTGTCTCTCACATGCCAAGGCTGAAAATGCTTCATTTAAGAGATATGAATCAAAACATTACAGGTCCTTCTAAGAGATCGCAAAAAGTCATTTTATCTCAAAGCTCATAACTTGAATGTAACACCCCTCTACTACCCCGCGGCAATTAACAAAATTAAATCAGAGTAAACATGCAAAGGGTGTCACAATTAAAAAATAAAAGAAAACACACGTTCGGCATATGTCATGCATTCACTGAAACATCTGAATTATAACTCATCAGATAAAAATCATGTTTACACAGCGGAATCAAATCATCAAGTCAACATTACATCGTTAATGTATCAGACTTCAAATAAAATAAACAATAGAGTTATAATCAGAACTCAAAACATCGCGTTCCCAGTGTTACATCTATTAGAGCATGACACCGGCACAACAACTAAACCGACTTATGAGCTAATCCTCACCAAGTCGAAAGCAACTATCCTCAATCTGAAAATGTCAACAGTAAGGGTGAGTCTCATCACAGTTAACAAATGTTATTGCATCTTAAATAACAACACATCATAGTTATATCATTCACCCAATTCATCATATTCAGATTATCAGGAACATTCATCATTTACACAAATGCCAACAGAACACATCTTTCAAACAGACAATCATACTCAACATTAATTCAACAAAACACGCAATCAACACATCATCAATATTTATAACACTGAAATACTTCCAATCATGTTATAAAAGTATGCATATGTATGAACTGACACTATGCATGTGGTACCAACATCATCCAATGGGAATAACCCATGACCGATCCAACATCATCCAGATACGGCCCTGCCAGCACAGATTCCACACAATGGGAATCATGCCCTTCACTGATCCAACACACCCTTATGGATACAGTATCATCAATGCACATGAATGAATGCAACATATACAACATACTTATACCATCGTCAAGTCTAATGAGTAACATCGTCAAATACTCATTTCATCATCATCATCAACATCATCATCATCATCGAATTATGTTTATATACATTAGCATCATTCAAAATACAGTCAATCATCATCATCATCATGAAATAACATACATGTGGCCACATTAATCATCATCATTAACAAGAAGAACACACATGTATCCACATCATTCCAACACAACTCAACCAACATCATATAATTCTCAACAAATCATCACATCATAATGTTTTTCAAACAACATCTTATATTGTCACATTTCATCATATATGTCAATAATACACCATCCAATTAAACAAATCGTCACATGATTAATATTTCAACATAGCATGTATTCAACATATCTTATCACATATATGTACATTCACCAAGAAATAAAATCATATTTAAAAATAATTGGATTCACACCTCATTTCATCATTTAAACACGTAGGCTATCTCATAAGATTCATCGTGCTCGAAACGACACTAAAAACGGACCTACGGTTCGAAAGTTACACATCATTTAAATTTTCAAGAAAACAACTATTGCTACAGCACGCGACGAAACCAAAGTTTGCGGCGCAACCTGAACCACAAAAACACGTTCACGGCGCTACCTATGTACGCGGCGCGGAACGAGAAAAAGTTACGCCTTCGCGGTGCCAACACGGGGACGCGGCACGAACTGGCGATTTCGCAGACTTTTGGGTCTGCGTCAGATCTTGCGATCTGACTCAATCTGAGTCCAAAAATGACTCTAAACGTCATATACAGGCAGTTAATCATCAATTGCATCATTATTCATCATCACACATCAAAACAACACATAATCAACCTATAATCCATGCAATTTTCATCAATTCGTAACCTCCCTAAACCTAACATATAACCTCCCTAAACCTAACATATGATCCAATTGACTCAACAACATCCCTAATCAATATTATTATCTAAGAACACGATAATAGATGATAACCAGAGAGTCCCCCCTTACCTTAGCCAAGAGTTCTTGATCTTTGGTCCTCTTCCTCTTTGGTTCCTCTTTACGTTCCTCAGCTCTTCTCTTCCACTTCTCATTTTTCACATTCTGACTCTTTTTCCTCATTTCCCAATTTTCCTTATTTCCTTTATTTTATGAAAACATATAATAATTAGTAATGGGCTTACTCACTTAGCACCCCCATACTACTAATCTCACCATCCAGCCCAATGGCCCTTAATCCATAATTCTTCAATAATTCAACAAAATACCGAATAATTCTAAATAATAATTTAGTTTCTGATTAAATTAAAATTAGAAAATATGGGGTGTTACAACTCTCCCTCACTAAAAGAGTTTTCGTCCTCGAAAACATACCTCAAGTAACCAGCTCGTATAAGAGTCCTTCACCTGACTCTCTAGCTCTCAATTAACATTACTATCAGTCAACCTCAAAAATCCATCTGACATAACCAACAGGAAACATGTTTCATACATTCAAATCCCAATTCTTACGTCGCATTTGACCATCCAAAGGTGTACCACTCATTATATCTCCAAAAGGCTAACTACAATAGAACATTGAGGTATAACCTACACAATACGCTCAACAACTGAGTAATACAATTACACAATCCATAGTACGATCACACTTGATCAACAATGCAGTAATGCATTCCATCTACCAAGCATACCAACCTTAGACACACTTTTCCATCTGAGTGATAATGTAATACTTACATTTTTCACCAACTGCTTCCTTCAAGAAACTCAATATCAACATTCCTATACTATTGAATTCCAACTATCTGACTCCCCTCAAGTCTCACCATCAATTATCTAGCACGTTACATTCCGCTTTTCCGCACTACTCTGATCACTCCTCACAATCATCTATACCAATTAGATTTCTGAGTTTTACCCGATTATGACTCTCTTTACTCATTCGTTTCAAGAATCATTCTTCATCATTCATGGTACCAATTTACCACTCAGTAATACTTACTCGCACTCAAAAACAAATTCCTGAGTTACTACATCTATTAAAACATTTTCACCATCGGAACGAGTACGCACAAGTAGTTATAATTACACTTATCAGCCTCAATATACCATTTCTTACAAAACAATTCAAATTGAGTTTCACTCTTTTCTAAGAATTAAATCAATTTCTCCCCTCATAGAGTATAATTCCTCATTATATCTGGAAATCTACAATAACCCTTAACAACAACACCAAATCATTATAGCATCCAGTGGCATCAACTCTTCATTTTAATTTTGTCGAATACATACTCGTTAACTACGTACAACCATAATAACATATTCATCCTCTCGGCAATTATTCAAAGGAGTTATAATTCTTCGACACGACATCCTTACATCCACTGGATTCTAAATCCAACATATAGATCAATACATATTCTCTATGTAGGCTTTCCGACATATTAATTCCTTACTTCCCGCGAGTAGTACTCATAACACTACTCCACATCACACTTTCGTTGCGCGACTCTGATTACCCGTCTTAAGTCATCATCCACCATGTTGCACTCTTTCATATTCACTTCTTCATAAGTTCACACAACATAGTGAGTGATTATTCTCACGGCTTAGTATTCATCACATCTTAAACCATTAAGGTAACAAAACAAGCTTATTTCTTCTATATGATTCCATCTACTACCAACAAGAGGTTTAGGGTGATCAAGTCCTAAATTTGTCAATATTAGTTGAAAATCATATTTAAGTATAAACCGTCGTTACTACATAATAGTGTCCCTTTCAGAGTTTGCACCCAAACTCATTAGCATCGTCATAGTTCAATAATTCACTATGGCGTCCTTCTTCTAGAATATTCTTCCGAAGCTCAAAACATCAGGAACACAAATCCAATCACTCAACCTCATTATACTATTCTCGTTGATTCTGAATCCACCGCCTTTACCTTGGTAATTCAAAGTCAACCTATCGATCAACTCAACATCATCTTTCTGACCTTCTCTAATCTCGTCAAGAATACCACTAGTCATCTTCCAGCATACTCAATCTAACACTATTAGGAGTGCCTTCACATACCAACTCAAGTCTCAAAATTGTCCAATTAAATCCAACCCATTCACCATTAGCACCGACATTTTTAAAGACTTCCTACGCAACACAATAACACAACATTCATAACTCGTGGTTTTAATCCAAATTCCATGACATCCTTCACGTCCAAATATCATTCCACTCGGAATCTCAACAAAGTCTTCCTCACATTAACAGATGTTAGAAATCCTCTAAAATCCTCCTTTTATACTTATCGTTACTTTTCCATAACAAATACGATTCCAAGAGTTCTAAAGTTTATTCCATCTTTACTACTAATTCACTCTTCACTAAAATCCATCGGCATTCAAATCATCTTTATTACCGAATATCTCATCGACTTATTCTTCAACAACATGTCCTACTCAACTTCGTTTCAAATAATCGGTAGTAGACATCCCTATTCAACAAGTTCCACGCTTCCTTAACCGAATTCAGACTATCTCCTCATAGGATCACCTCTACTGTACTTATAACTCTCCCATAAGGTAGAACATAATTTCACCTCTTCGTAGGCTCCCACGGCACATCAACCCGACACTCGGAACTCAAGATATGAATTTTCCAATCGTTATCCGAAAATAACACATCGACATCATGCAGCGATGCTCTATACGGTATTCTCAAATCTCTTCAAATGGTAAATTCAATTCTTAAAATTACTCCTCAACAAACCTTCTAATTATTCCACTAATCCATTCAACACTGACACTGACATCCCGTGCAGTACCAATAAACAAGTCTAGTTATAAGAACAAGAGCAACCGCAACTTCACCTCTTTCCAACGTCATTCTGTCACAATTAATTATCTTACAGCAGTTGCAACCATTTTTATAACAAAGTTCATCTCGTTAGCTTTCCGACGCTTCAAACGGAACTCAATTCGGATGTCTAGAACTCCAGTTATGAATTTTCGAAGTTCCGCAGCTATTCAGCAATTTTCCTGCGTTTTGCTTACGAAAATCTCTCTCCAAAACTCATTCTCTTCAACTCTATCACATTCCAAATAGCCCCTTATCGTATCTCTTCACTTCCAAACATTCTTATGACTTGAGCAACACATCCTATCGCCGAAGTGCGATTTTTGGAACATTACGACAACAATCCTCTTTGCAAACTTGCAGCTGAATCTCTTCCGAGACGTAAAGCTACTCAACTGACATCTTCGCAGTACACCAGTAGAGCTGACACATCGCAACTTTCCAATTTCCTCCTCTTACAATAACTGTCAATTACCTCTAATCATCTTCCTTCAAGATGTCCCAACTCAATTACCAGTCAAGTCTTAATTCCAAGTCACCTTCAATTCGGGAAACAACAAACTTCCACAACGCTTGCACTGTTGCCAACAACAGCCTGTTGAATCAATCATCTTACAACTGAAATATAACCGAGAAGCGAAGCTTCTCCCCCACTTGTTTCAATCCAACACCTGCAACAAACAACCAAGTACCGACAGTGATTCACTCACATGTCGCGTACCAAGGAATAATACACCGACAGTATACAACTGTCGTGCAACTCAACTAACTCGACAACTGGCCGGACGGACCGACCTGCTTTGATACCACTATTGTAACACCCCTTTAATACCCCGCGGCAATTAACAAAATTAAATCAGAGTAAACATGCAAAGGGTGTCACAATTAAAAAATAAAAGAAAACACACGTTCGGCATATGTCATGCATTCACTGAAACATCTGAATTATAACTCATCAGATAAAAATCATGTTTACACAGCGGAATCAAATCATCAAGTCAACATTACATCGTTAATGTATCAGACTTCAAATAAAATAAACAATAGAGTTATAATCAGAACTCAAAACATCGCGTTCCCAGTGTTACATCTATTAGAGCATGACACCGACACAACAACTAAACCGACTTATGAGCTAATCCTCACCAAGTCGAAAGCAACTATCCTCAATCTGAAAATGTCAACAGTAAGGGTGAGTCTCATCACAGTTAACAAATGTTATTGCATCTTAAATAACAACACATCATAGTTATATCATTCACCCAATTCATCATATTCAGATTATCAGGAACATTCATCATTTACACAAATGCCAACAGAACACATCTTTCAAACAGATAATCATACTCAACATTAATTCAACAAAACACGCAATCAACACATCATCAATATTTATAACACTGAAATACTTCCAATCATGTTATAAAAGTATGCATATGTATGAACTGACACTATGCATGTGGTACCAACATCATCCAATGGGAATAACCCATGACCGATCCAACATCATCCAGATACGGCCCTGCCAACACAGATTCCACACAATGGGAATCATGCCCTTCACTGATCCAACACACCCTTATGGATACAGTATCATCAATGCACATGAATGAATGCAACATATACAACATACTTATACCATCGTCAAGTCTAATGAGTAACATCGTCAAATACTCATTTCATCATCATCATCAACATCATCATCATCATCAAATTATGTTTATATACATTAGCATCATTCAAAATACAGTCAATCATCATCATCATTAAATAACATACATGTGGCCACATTAATCATCATCATTAACAAGAAGAACACACATGTATCCACATCATTCCAACACAACTCAACCAACATCATATAATTCTCAACAAATCATCACATCATAATGTTTTTCAAACAACATCTTATATTGTCACATTTCATCATATATGTCAACAATACACCATCAAATTAAACAAATCGTCACATGATTAATATTTCAAAATAGCATGTATACAACATATCTCATCACATATATGTACAATACATCATTCACCAAGAAATAAAATCATATTTAAAAATAATTGGATTCACACCTCATTTCATCATTTAAACACGTAGGCTATCTCATAAGATTCATCGTGCTCGAAACAGCACTAAAAACGGACCTACGGTTCGGAAGTTACACATCATTTAACTTTTCAAGAAAACAACTATCGCTACAGCACGCGGCGCAACCAAAGTTCGCGGCGCGACCTGAACCACAAAAACACGTTCGCGGAGCCAACTTATGTACGCGGCGTGGAACGAGAAAAAGTTACGCCTTCGCGGCGCCAACACGGGGACGCGGCGCGAACTGGGGATTTCGCAGACTTTCGGGTCTGCGTCAGATCCTGCGATCTGACTCAATCTGAGTCCAAAACTGACTCTAAACATCTTATACAGGCAGTTAATCATCAATTGCATCATTATTCATCATCACACATCAAAACAACACATAATCAACAATTAATCCATGCAATTTTCATCAATTCATAACCTCCCTAAACCTAACATATGATCCAATTGACTCAACAATATCCCTAATCAATATTATTATCTAAGAACACGATAATAGATGATAACCAGAGAGTCCCCCCTTACCTTAGCCAAGAGTTCTTGATCTTTGGTCCTCTTCCTCTTTGGTTCCTCTTTACGTTCCTCAGCTCTTCTCTTCCACTTCTCATTTTTCACGTTCTGACTCTTTTTCCTCATTTCCCAATTTTCCTTATTTCCTTTATTTTATGAAAACATATAATAATTAGTAATGGGCTTACTCACTTAGCACCCCCATACTACTAATCTCACCATCCAGCCCAATGGCCCTTAATCCATAATTATTCAATAATTCAACAAAATACCGAATAATTCTAAATAATAATTTAATTTCTAATTAAATTAAAATTAGAAAATATGGGGTGTTACATTGAACATGGTATACTCAATTGAGATGAAACCAAAAACATCATTTAGAGGACATCTTGAGCTTTCCAAAAAGTCCTAGAACTCCTCCATACCTTAAAAATTAAGGGAGATATGCCTTGTCAAAGTTGGCCAATTTTGAGAGAAAAATGTGAAACAAAAAGGCTTCAAAATGAGTTTTCTTGCAAACGGGCCCATTCTTTTTGATTCAATCTTCATCCAAAAGTTATCCAAAATATCAAGGCTAATTACCACGAACTTGGGAATAAAACTTGATTTTATTTGAATTTTTATTTACTTAAAAGGAGATTAAAATCATATAATCAAGGAATTTTGAAAGGGATTTGATTTGGCTATAAATTCCAATCAAATCCAATCCAATACTCATCATATTTTCCACCCAATTTCGTGCAAATAATATTAATAGGATTATATTGAAAATTGGCCAAGATTGGAAGTTTTTATAAATCAATTCTCTTAAAACTTGCATCAAAAGATTCAAAGAGATTCTGGCCTAGATTTTTACCCTAATTTAATCTCTTATAAGAGCATGAGGGTTCCAGAAGACAAGGGGGCGGTTTTGGAAGCACAAAGAACTAGGGCTTGCATCTCAAAAGTTCTAAGTCATATTGCACCATCGAACTCCATGTTATAGCCAGTTTCAAACAATTTCAAAGACATATTCGCGTTCCTGGGGCAAAATAAAGTAAGAATGTGCCGATTTCTATATTTAAGGTACTCTGAATCACGCCATGCATGAACCCCGTATCCATACTTTTTCTTAAATTCAATTTTTTTTATATATGATGTTTACATTGGAACTAACATGACTAACGTTTTCTTGAGGATCTTTTGATGAATTTGGAACGATAGCATGGAGTTTATCGTGGCTAAAACACGATCTGCCATTGATGAAGCTTCAGAACAGAGAAGCTCTGGATCTCATCACTCAGCTATCTTCAAGACCTAAAAATTGATCCATGGAATTCGCAATGTGGTTCATAGTCGATCTGGGTGGTTTTGTTTCGTTTTCCAATCGTTTATGCAGGTTTGGACGCGTGTGGGTTATCGGAGAAGATAACCGGACATACTATTCCGGTGGTGTGTTTCCTGGGACGGTAAAAACGGCGCACGTGGCCCAAGCATCAAGATTCTATTGGATGGTCAATCCTCCTATGTTCTCTCTCCACTGATAATTGGTTCATTCATGATATGTGGGCCCGGTTTGACTGATTTGTTAGATTTAGCATCTAGAAATCATTATTTTATTTATTGGTAAATGCTGATTACATTAACAAGTTGTACACGCAGTCCATCTGGTTGGTGGATCTTTGGTAATTGGCGAAACCAGGGTTCGATCCATGGATTGCGTCTTCGTTTTATTCATTTGCTACATTGGTTTTTCAGGTTAGATCCAACGCATACAGCCAGATGGAGCTCACGGTGCAACCCCCCAGAATCACCATTGGATGGCCAAATCTGCAGATCCAAGGATCGGTATAATGAAGGACCACCATGGAACTTCACTTGCATATCATGCCTAATCACAGCTAAGCATCTTATAATTTTTACTTATTTATTTATTTTATTTGTAAACTCTTCTTATTTTATTTTCTTTTCTCTATTCTTTATCCTTTTAAATATTAGTTTTTTAAAACATGTTATTCATTAGTTAATTAAATAAATATTTTCACCATTATTTCCTTTAAATCGAAAAATCCGATTTTTCTTATAATATTAAAATAATTATTTTTAGGCTAATGGTTATTTTAGGATAACAATTTTAATTTTTGGGCTAATCAAATTTATTTTATACCTTGAGCCCTGATTTTATCATGATAGCTAATCACTGTTATTGGTAGGCATTGCCCATTAACTTAGTGTGTTGAGTTTTCTCATAAAACCTCCATTCCCTAAAAATTAGGGTTTACTCCTGAATATTTTCAAAACCTTTGCCTTTTTCAGAATCTCTTTTATTTCTTATCAATGTCTTTTATTTGCCACAAAAACTTTTCTACCTTTCTCTTCTTCATTTTTCAGGGTTAATCAGGATTCTTCAGCCGCGCGCCATACCAATCGAAAAGCTAAGTTTTGATTCCCTTTTTATTTAAATATCATTTTATTTTTAACTTTTTCCTTGTAGGTTCAATTAGGTTTTACTTCATCTGTTAATGACTTCCTCCTACACTCACCCCTATTATTTTCTATTAATTCTCAGATGATCAGAGTCAATCAAGGGTTCGAGGAAGATCAAGGCATTCAAGGATCTTTTATTTTTCTTGTTATTCTTCTGCCTTTTAATTTCCCCCATCCCCACAGGTGTTTATTGTAATAGCGTAGGATTTTTGTTTTCCTGCCTCTAATTTTCTGCGTGATATTTGCGTGGTTAGTAAAATAGGGAGTGCAAGATAATTAATCGGACGTAGCTCATTAGTTCAAGATAAATATAATTGAATACTACCACATGATTGCAACACACACACACACCTTTAAGGTAACCACTCTCATGCTGCCTTCTCAATCAAAAATAGTCAAGCCCCTCGGATATAGGGATACCTTAGCCTGCTGCCTTCAATTCCAAATCACCATGTCCCTCCGATAAAAGATCATAGTCCCTTCGAGTTGTCTACGATAAATATGATCTTGTCCCTCGATAAAATGGTGATAGTCCATTCGAATGCTAAGGTATCCTTATTGTTGCCTAGTGACCATTATATCCTCCCCTTAGACTACCTTCCCTCTTCATGGTAGGGACAGTCTTATGGCGAACGATTATTCTCGATGACCCTTCGATGACCCGCACATCCAATTGAAAGACTTCCTGCCCTCTCATGGTATGGATAGACTCTTTCACCCGAAAGACTTAAAGAACAAGAAAGACAAACTTAGGGTAGGTAGTTCTTAATTGCTTGCTCCATTCAAAACAAAATCAAATGCTTTCCACACCTCTCTTTTCAAATACTTTCAAACAAGGCTACGCTTATTTACAAGCTAAAGTCCTTAACAAAATCTTTTTACTATTCCGACACGAAACTCCAAACTTTTCAAAACAAACAAGTGAGCTAAGCAATTAAAAGCCCATGGATAACCATGGATGCAAAGGGTGCCTTACACCTTCTCTTTGTATAACCTACCCCCCGAACTCAAAATCTTTCAAAGGTCTTTCCTGTTCTTTTTGCCTTTCCAGTTGGATAAAATAAAAGTCGGTGGCGACTCTTGCTTACCGCGACATTTCAAATAAAGTCAGTTCACCGTATTACACAACGCACACTTGAGAGGAGGAAGGGATTTGCTAGTGATGTCTCATGGCTCGGCCGAGAATCGACTTGCTCTGATACCAACTGTAACACCCCATACATAACTGACTAGTATATTATGCATGAAACGTTAAAAGTTGATACTGAGTACATACAAAAGCTATAGTTATAGAAAGATCCATATTGAATACAACATGAAATTTTACTAGGAATAAAAAAACATGTGTCTTCAATGGATCTGCACAGCGGAAAATGAGATCTGACGAGGTCTCCAAGCCATCACCACTTCCAAGTCTTCAGTCCAAACCTGCTACTGACCAAACGCTACTAAACTGCACCTGAAAATAATATAAGTTGATTGGGGTGAGATTACTAAATCTCAGTGAGTCCTCCTATCCTATGGGTCCACTAGGATCTACAGGGTACATGCATCAAAATCAAATCCACCATTGATTTGGGGTTTATCCTCACATCCGGTACAAGTACGGAGAAAATAAGGAATCGTCCACCATAGGACTCATCATATCACAAGTATACAAACACGTATGCCAAAACCCATACCTGTGCACGGGGAATCCAGAAGCGCGTTAATACCACTACTAAGTTACTAACACACCCTCGGTGGGTTCACCCATGCCTAATTGTCAAGAGACTTGCACAAGCACCCTGCAAGAGTGATTAAATGGATTCGCACAAGCCTACATGGCTGCGAGGTAACCTTGCCTAAGAGGCGACACCGTCCCATTAACCATCTGTACGCACGTGGTGTTAACGGCAAGTGCAACACGCCATCTCGATGCATGAGCTCAACCGGGTAGGAACCTAATGATATAGCCTACTTGGCATCACTTGAGATGGTTTACCTGTTATGCGTAGGCTTACTTAGCCGCATAACGCCATCATACCGAGCACGCGAGTGTGTACACAGCAAGTGAGTAAAATGCCTCCAAACCCTCACAAGCACACTGCAATGGTAGTTCAGGTATGTGCCTCTAGGATCCATGATCAGGGCAGTCCCACGGACAACTCAAGGACCCACGGTCAGATTCGTAACTTAGTACCTAGTCTATTTCGATTCAGCACACACACATATCAAGCGCCAAAACCATATAAGACAAACAGATCCGAATGCTTACCCGAAACATTGGACATCAGCACATTATCATGTTCCATCACATTGCATTCATAAAAGCATTAAGGGACAATTATTAGTAGTTGCATTAGCACATTCATGATGATATACGACATAGCATGTTCAAATATTATTAATTCAACATTCTGGTTTGGGGACCTATTTCATTAGATAGTACATGTTACTAGCTTTCCAACGATATAAAGTTTGCGCGAAACTGACTTACGACGCAAAAGTTATGAATTTCCGATGTTGTGAAAAGTCTGCCCAACAGTGATGTAACCGGTTACATGAATCATGTAACGGGTTACATGACCCAAAAGCTACGTTTTTCACCCTTTTTCACACATGTAACCGGTTACATCAACCATGTAACCGGTTACATGACTGACAGACCCAAAAATTCTGCATTTTAAGAGTTCTAATCCAGACCCAAAACCCTCTAATTGATTCCCGCATCATAATTTAATCCCAAACGAATTTACAACATGCAATAGTGATCTAATGTATATATTACATACATAAAACACAATCTCATCATTAAATCAAGCATGCATCAAGTTAGCTCACACTAAAACCCTTGACATGCAAATTCTTCCCCAAATTCTACCCAAGGTTTCTAATCTAATGGAACTCACCTTGGCTAAATAGAGGTTAGAAGGATGTTCTTGCTTCCATTGGACTTCCACCATAGCCAAAGCTTCCTCTCCAAGCTCACCAAACCTGTAACCCCTTTATAACTCATTTCAGCATGCATCATCCAACTTCAAGCTCACATATCTCCTTCAAAACAGAAGCTATGAACGCGAACCATATATGCAAATCGAAGAGAATTTTGTTAGCTTTCCAACGAGACTAGGACCGTAACGATCGGAGTTACGAGAAGAGAGTTATACCTGATTTAGTGGGAGTTGCACCATTGTTGCGAAAATGAAACTTGAACCACTTCTTTCTCCTTCCTCTCTCTTGCTTCTAATCATTCTCTTCTCAAAATTTTGGTTTTGAAAGAGGTAATGTCTCTACCAACAATCTTAGGTCCATGCATTTATAGGTTAATGTCTCCTTTACCCTCTAACTAAGTCATATTCACCAAATTGCCATTTTGTTGGTTTTTAACTACCCCCTTTGGATCCTAACCATCTCAAAAGTCATCTTGGTAGTTCTTAATATAAGTACATGTATGTACTACTTATACATCCTCTAATCTTCATTTGAACAATTTAAAATGACAATTACCAGTGTCGGAGAATCGGGGTATCACAATTTTAAAAAAGTTTAATAGTAAAAAAATAAAATATTTTAATTAATATTTAATAAATGTTTATTTAAAGTATTATTAGAATAACTTCGTGGTGAATTTTTTTGTAACAAAAATGTGTAAAAAAATAAATAAAAATTGGTTCTTATGCTGATATTTAACGATGTGTAAATCTATTTACACATAAATATCACATAATCCACAGTAGCACTACCGACAATTCTAACATTTTCAAGAATTTGGGATCGAATCCCGACTGCGGAATGTAATTTTTTAATTCCTCTTTATGTTTAGTAATATAAAGGCAAAACAAAATAACTAAAAAATATATATTTTATAAAAAATATTAAAACTATTTTTAGAATAATTTGTGGTAAAAAATTTTGTAAAAAAATGTATAAAAAATGTATATGAAAATTGGTTGTCATCTTGACACACAACAATATAAAAATCAACTTACTCGTAAACATCACATCTTCCATAGTAGCACTACCGGCAATTCTAAGATGTTTAAGAATCCATTTTCGACTCCCGGCTGCGAAATGTTATTTTTCTTAAAGATCCCCTTCATATTTAGTAATATAAATATATATTATTAGCATGAAATCAAGCAAAAACAAAATAATTAAAATATATATATATATATATATATATATATATATTATAAAAAAAAGTATTGAAAATATTTTTAGAATAACTTTATGGTAAACTTTTTTGTAACAAAATGTCTACAAAATTTATATCAAAATTGGTTGTTATGTTAATTCACAAAAATATAAAAAACAATTTAAACATAAATAGCGTATCATACATAGTTATTTTTTCTATTTGCCTTTTAAACAATTCAAATCCCAACTGCGGAATGCTATTTTTTCTATTTGCCTTTTATTTTTATGTAGAAGCATCTTATTAAATCAACAACTTTTATAAATTAATTAAATTAATATTATTATTTAGTCTAATATAACTAAGCATTTATCTAAAAAAACTTTAAAATATTACTTTTTATATTACGTAATTTACTTATACGTTATTAGAGTAAAATTCAATCAAAACCACTTAATCAAAAAATCTCTAGGTTTTTATAAAAAATATTTAAAATAACTTTGCACTTAAATACTTAAAACAAAATTTCATAGTAAAAAAATAAAGTATTTTAGTTAATATTTAATAAATGTTTATTGAAAGTATTATTAGAATAACTTCGTGGTGAAATTTTTTGTAATATAATTGTGTAAAAAAATAAATAAAAATTGGTTCTTATGCTGATATTTAGAGATGTGTAAATCAATTTATACATAAATATCACATAGTCCGCAGTAGCACTGCCGACAATTCTAACATTTTCAAGAATTCGGGATCGAATCCTGGCTGCGGAATGTATTTTTTTAATTCATCTTAATGTTTAGTATTATAAAGTCAAAACAAAATAACTAAAAAATATATTTTATAAAAAATATTAAAACTATTTTTAGAATAATTTGTGGCAAAAAATTTTGCGACAAAAATGTATAAAAAATTTATATGAAAATTGGTTGTAATGATGATACACAACAATATAAAAATCAATTTACTCGCAAACACCACATCTTCTGGAGTAGCACCACCGGCAACTCTAACATGTTGAAGAATCCATTTTTGAATCCCGGCTGGGAAATAATATTTTTTTTAAAGATGCTCTTCATATTTAGTAAAATAAATATATATTTTAAGCGTAAAATAAAGCCAAAACAAAATAATTAAAATATATGTATATATTTTATAAAAAAATGTATTGAAAATATTTTTAGAATAACTTTGTGGTAAAAAATTTTTAAATAAAAATGTCTATTAAATTTATATAAAAATTGGTTGCTATCTTGATACACAACAATATAAAAATCAAGTTATACATAAATATCACATCATACATAGTTGCACTACCGAAAATTCTATCATATTTAAGAATCTGGGTTCAAATCCCAACTGCAGAATGCTAAGTTTTTTAATTCCTTTTTATTTTTATGTATAAGCATCTAATTAAATTAACAACTTTAATAAATTAATTAAATTATTAAAAAGGCCATTGCAAATCAACTGATTTCCTAATTAAATTTTGTCTTTTTTCTTACTTGATCCCAATGATCTAATTTAGCTCCCCAAGTCATTATAAATAGGCCATTGCAAGATGCTTATTTCCAAATTTAAAACCAAGATGGCATTGTACAAGACTCTCCTTATAACATTTATGATCATTTGCATTGTTTCAGACATCTTTGCAAGTAATAACCTATATATATATATATATATATATATATATATATATATATATATATATATATATATATATATATATATATATATATATATATATATATATATATATATATATATATATATATAACTCAATTTTCATTGCTTCATTTGCATTGTTGTGTTTTTAATAAAAGTACTTGAGTCGCAATTGTGTTTTTAATAAAAGCCCTTGAATTGTATGATACTATCTAGTATATTAAAAGGCATATGTTTTTGTTTTAAATAAATAATTTTTTTATCATTTGCATTTCCTCAAACATATTTGACGGTAATAATCTATATCTTTATCTTAAATTTTATCGCATCATATTATGATTTTAGTAAATCACTTGGATTGTTGGATGCTATCAGGTATATTAAAAGACATATGTTTTGTTTGAGAAATAATCATTTTATGAAATACAAGATATTTGAAAAGTTATAAGTACACAATTTCTATATTATATCTAATGGAATTTAAATTATTGTTTCAGGAGAAATTGAATCCGACTCCACAGCATGTTTTCCATCGAATTATTGTCCCACAGAGCCAGCACAGTGTAACAATTTTTGTGTTAAAGTCGTAGGAAAACCTAAAGGTGGCTCATGTAACGGGGGTTTATGTTGTTGCAATTTGGCGGTTGGGAAATTTTAATTTAAAATAATAGTTTTTACATTTGGTTGAATAAATTTATCTACAAACAGTCTATAAAATTCTCATAAAAATAAGTTGAACAATTAATAATGTAATTTCTTTTAAAATATTTAATTATATAATTTCTAAATTTTTCAAATGAAGATTTTATATTTTTCAATACAAAGTTATGGTTAATTATTATATTTACAAATCATTTAATTAATAGTTATATGAAATTTATAATCAAATTTATAAAAATAATGACTAAAATAACATTACTAACTTATAAAAAATCTACCATTAACTTCAAAAAACAAAATATTTCAAGACGTGATATTTTGTTTTTCTCGTATTGTGAAAATATAATATAAACTTAGTTTTTTAATGTATGGCATTTATAATTCATTAAAAGATGTATCAATTTAATTTTTATCCAGTAACTATTTCTTTACCAATATTTAATAATAAAATACGTAATATATGTACAATATTTTTGTAAATATATTAACTAAAAGATAATATTATGGTTTAAATCAGAAGAAATTATGAAAAAATCATCATAATATAATTTAATTTTAATTAATATTTAATTATTTAATTAGTTAATTAGACTGATATTCTCATCCCCATGAACACAATGACAGAGCAAAAAAAAATTAGGAGATAGAATTCATTTATAGATGAAATCATTCAAATTTTATAAAAATAATTTCCAAATATATTCTTAATGATTAAATTAATATATATTTTAGCTCTAAACTACTCTACTTTATGGATGATACGCTTTATAGGACTAAAAATTGGTTTGTTAAAAAAACGAATGATTGGATTTTAAACCACAGTTTAGCTTAGGATATTAAATTGGGGAAAATAGTATACATTTTATTAACAAATAACATCTATTATAGGTAAAGTATTAAATAATTTTTTATCTTAGAGTATTTTTTTATTGTTTTTTTATACCGATGTTTATGAATTTGAGCAAAACTCAAGTATCTCCGAGTATATTTATCAAAATAATACTTAAATGACAATATTGTGATTTATTTTACAAGAAAATCTCCCTAAAAACCACATAATTAAAAAGTATCTAGGTTTTTATAAAAAAAAATATTTAAAATAACTTTGCACTGAAATAATTTTTAAAAAATTTATTAATAAAAAAAAATATTAATTAATATTTAATAAATGTTTATTTAAAGTATTATTAGAATAACTTCGTGGTGAAATTTTTTGTAACAAAAATGTGTATTTAATGTATCTGCGGAATGTAGTTTTTTAATTCCTCTTTATGTTTAGTAATATAAAGTCAAAACAAAATAACTAAAAAAGAAATATTTTATAAAAAATACTAAAACTATTTTTGAATAATTTATGGTAAAAAATTTTGTAACAAAAATGTATAAAAAAATGTATATGAAAATTGGTTGTTATGTTGACACACAAAAATATAAAAATCAATTTACTCGTAAACATCACATCTTCCACAGTAGCACTACCGGCAATTCTAACATGTTTAAGAATCCATTTTCGAATCCTGGCTCCGAAATGTTATTTCTCTTAAAGATCCCCTTCATATTTAGTAATATAAATATATATTATTAGCGTAAAATCAAGCCAAAGCAAAATAATTAAAATATATATATATCTTATAAAAAAAGTATTGAAAATATTTTTAGAATAACTGTGGTAAACTTTTTTGTAACAAAATGACTACAAAATTTATATCAAAATTGGTTGTTATGTTAATTCACAAAAATATAAAAATCAATTTAAACATAAATAGCACATCATACATAGTTGCACTGTCGGCAAGTCCAACATATTTAAGAATCTCAGTTCAAATCCCAACTGCGGAATGCTATTTTTTTTATTTCTCTTTTATTTTTATGTATCAGCATCTTATTAAATCAACAACTTTTATAAATTAATTAAATTATTATTATTATTTGGTCTAATATAACTAAGCATTTATCTAAAAAAACTTTAAAATATTACTTTTTATATTACGTGATTTACTTATACATTATTATAGTAAAATTCAATCAAAACCACTTAATTAAAAAATCTCTAGGTTTTTATAAAAAATATTTAAAATAAGTTTGCACTTAAATACTTAAAAAATAATTTCATAGTAAAAAAATAAGATATTTTAATTAATATTTTATAAATGTTTATTGAAAGTATTATTAGAATAACTTCTTGGTGAAATTTTTTGTAACAAAATTGTGTAAAAGAATAAATAAAAATTGGTTCTTATGCTGATATTTAGCGATGTGTAAATCAATTTTCACATAAATATCACATAATCCGCAGTAGCACTGCCGACAATTCTAACATTTACAAGAATTCGGGATCGAATCCCGGCAGTAGAATATAGTTTTTTAATTCATCTTTATGTTTAGTAATATAAAGTCAAAACAAAATAACTAAAAAAATATATTTTCTAAAAAATATTAAAACTATTTTTAGAATAATTTGTAGCAAAAAAATTTGTAACAAAAATGTATAAAAAGTTTATATGAAAATTGGTTGTTATGTTGATACACAACAATATAAAAATCAATTTACTCGCAAACACCACATCTTCCGGAGTAGCACTATCTGCAATTCTAACATGTTGAAGAATCCATTTCGAATCCCGGCTGCAAAATAATATTTTTTTGAAAGATGCTGTAATATCCCACATTAATCTAAGCATAATTAAGAAATAATTAAGAAATACTAAGAAGAAATATGGATTAATTATGAATTAAGAGGAAGTTAATGGATTAATTAGAATCCAACTAAGTGGCATCTCGGTAATTACCATATAGTTGGAGGGTATTGTGTGTTAGACGATAGGGATGGTCTAGAGGGGGTGAATAGACCACCTTTTTCCGACTTAAGAAAATTTTAGTTTTTGAAATGTAACTTCCCTGAATCACTTAATCGTGTCCGAACGATCGAGTTATCGGGGACCGGATATGTGCACTAAACCTAACGGATAAAAACAGGGAATTATGAATTACATTTTAACGAATTTATCAATTAAGTCAAATACACACTTAATAGAATATTACTCACAATGAACGTTTATACAAAAATTTGACCAAAAATTAATTGAATAATTTTATCGAACACTTGGTGATTAATATTCACAAGACCTCAATTTTTGCTCAACAGTGGAAATTTAACAACTCAAATAGAAACAATATAAAAGTAAGAACGATAAAGAACACGAGATTTGTTAAGGCAGTTCCTCTGTCGTCCTCGCAGGAGTACGTCTGCCCCTAATTTCAAATGAAATTAGGAAAGTTTTATTTGATTGCAAAATGTTTAACAAGGATAGAAATTACCAATCACCAACTACAACATGCAATAAAATTGAATACAATTCGACCCTCCCCTTGATTCAAGTTGAGTCAAGTCAATGATCTTCATGATCAAGACCCCGATCGTTCCTTTTTCAATCCTCCAGTTGTAGCAAATTTGTTGAGCGGATCTTCAATCCCTCAATCCCTTATGCGTGGCTGAATTGATTACCAAAGCAAAGCGATCATCAAAAACCTTCGAATCAAATCTTTGATGAAGAAGGAAAAACCCTAAGGTTTTATACAAGAAACACCCTCAACAATCTTCACTCGAACAAGATAAATGTCTACAGTCAAATCTCGAATAAGACAAATGTCTACCGTCGAACCTTATCTACACATGTTCCTTACTCCGATAGAAAAAGATGATTATGTGTGATTTTCCATCAATAAGCAAAATGTTGAAGATGAGAAGAAGCTTGAGTATATCTTTCACGTTTCTTGTTAAAATGCTTAAGAATGATCAATTGGATATTTATACCACACCCTTTGCATAGGCCAATTAAAACAAAGCAAAAACCAGTATAAGAAGCGATAGGTCGACCTGCTCCCCTGCATAGGTCGACCTGTTGAGATTTTTGCACCTGCATTTGAACTGAGTGTGACACTTGCGTTGACCTGAAGGGTCGGCGTGTGCATCTTCGAGGTCTCCTCAAAATCTCATGCGTCGACCTGAGCCATCAATGCGTCGACGCATTCTGTTTGTACAGTAAATCTTTGAGCTACCAAGATTGGATGCGTCAACATGAAGGGTCGGCGTGCGCATACCCGAGGTTCCCCCAAAATGGTATGCGTCGATCTGAGGAGGCAATGCATCGACGCATTCTGCCTTGACATAGAATCCTTCACAAATGTTTGCAGTAGGTCGACCTATTGTACTTGTGAGTCTACCTATTGAGGTTTTGGAGCCAAAAATACTATTCTTTGTTGCATCCATTTGATTTCTTCGATTTCACTTTAATTGTGTCAAGTTCACAATGTTTTGACATCATCAAAACCATACAGTTGCCCTCACATTATGGACCTTGATCTCTATTTCATGATCATAAGGGCATGTTTGGTGGGTTAGTTGTTATAAGTCAGAATTTTTGAGAAAGAAGGACTTAGAAACAAGTGGGAGAAAGTAGAAGTCATGTCCATCTTCTCCATTTTCGCAACCCATGTACAACCTCCACCAAAAGTGCCATAACTCTCTGCTCACAACTCCGATTCAGGTAGTTCTTGAAGTTCTGGAAAGCTTACGAAATTCTCTTCGATTTGGTATATTATTTCGTCCTAATAGCTTGTTTATTAAAGGAGATAAATGAGTTTGAAGTTGATGGATCCATGCTGAAAGTGTGAATAAGAGGGTTACGCGTTTGTTCATGTTAGAAGTGAAGTTTTGATCAGTGAGCAATCGATTGCACACTAGTGCAAATTGATTGCACGTGACAGAAAATTATCCCTTTATTGTTTCAACCATAACTTGAGTTCTACAACTCCAAACGAAGCCCGGTCGGAAGCGTTGGAAAGGTCTTTTGATGCTCTTTAATAATATGCTTAAATATAATGATATTTGGTTCAAATATGAAAAATGGTAAGTGAATTCCTAATGGTATGATATGATCATTTTAGTAGAAATTAAGTGATGACGAATAAATGGATTCCATAATAATGCTATGACATTGAAATTCCAAAAATGAGTATAGATACGGTTTATGTATATAGGTATAATACATATGAAGTGTCGTGATTTGTAATTGATTGTTTTATCCGTTGTTCCGGTTGAATGTTCGGTTGTATGCCTTTTGCGTATGCTTGCGTGAGGTATGTGAAGCAACTGGAAAACTCATCGAAACAAATACAATGAAGTCGCCATCGAACATCTATATATCCTACAATAAGGAATGGAAAATATCGAAGAAAACCAAATAACAAGTGATGGTCTCAGAGAAAGGGTAAGGGTGTCTGTTACATGAGGGGAAGGTCTTAGCACCCCTCACGTCTGTGGTACTCCACAGGATCCATTCTTGCTAATTTTCTAATCTAAGGGTGTGTGTGTGTATCATGCTATGGGCTAAGGGAAACATGCAATGGAAGGATATACAAGACAATAGGAACAAGCAAATAGTAGGTAAACAAGATAAAGGAAAAATCGAACAAAACAACGAAAAAAGAAAAGTTTGCTCGCTAGGGTGTTCGTACCATGTGCCTACGTACCTCCAATGTGCAATGGAGAAATCAGAGCGCCGTAGTTCGGCTCAAAAGTTTCTGTTTCTATCCCGATCCACGTCTCCTAGCAAAACGGAACCGAGCACCCTAAGGGAGCATGCAAACAAGGAGCATCACAAAGATCCTAGCAAACATGTCATGTGAACAGGCATCACAAATAAGAACATGCGAGCAGGCATCGCAAACAAAAAACAAACATGTAACAGGTATACACGAATGTGAGTATGTGAACAAGTATCACGAATAAAAATGCGAACAGGCATCACAAACAACATGTAACAGGCATACATGTGCAAGTGTGAACAAGTATCACAAAGGTATCATACTAACAGGCATAGCAGATAAGAAGATAGTGAACATGCATCACAAAGATATCATGCTAACAGGCATAACAGATACAAAAATAGTGAACAAACATCACAAAGATATCATACTAACAGGCATAGAAAATACAAAGATAGTGAACAAGTATCACAACCATAAGGGATACAATCGAGCTCCGCTCGAGAAACAAACAAACTACCGAAGTAGTAAACAATGCAAATGCAACACATAAACGAGCTCAGCTCGTAAAACAAGCAAACTACCGAAGTAGTAACCTGGGGACAGGGGAAGTGCTTTAGCTAACGGGGAAAGCCACCCGAAGCTACTTTCAATGGGGAAAGCCACACGAGATAGATACACTACAGACTCTTAGCTAACGGGGAAAGCCACCCAGAGCTATTGTCAACAGGGAAAGCCACCTGAGACAGGTACGCCACAGACTGTTAGCTAACGGGGAAAGCCACCCGAAGCTACTGTCAACGGGGAAAGCAACCCGAGACAGGCACAACACAGACTGTTAGCTAACGGGGAAAGCCACCCGAAGCTATTGTCAACGGGGAAAGCCACCCGAGACAGGCTGAAAGTAAAAAGAAAGAAGCGAGGAATAATAAACAAACAAATACAGAGCCTCTTTCGAGGGCTTGGCCAGATGAATGTCTACCCTACTTCTCTGGAAAAAATGATGTTGCATGCCTACCCTACTTCTCATGGCAAGGTATGGTACGTGAAAGAGTAAAAAGACAAAGGGGATACCGAGCGGATAGAAAATCCGCAGTGAGCTAGCATCGCAAGCAGAACTTAGAAACTTGACGTAATCTAACATCCAGCAAAGCCAGGAGTCCAACATAAGTGTCAAAGCGATGCGGCGCGAAAATAAATCACAACCGCTATGTGGTGCATTTGTAACACCCCTCTAATACCCCGCGGCAATTAACAAAATTAAATCAGAGTAAACATGCAAAGGGTGTCACAATTCAAAAATAAAAGAAAACACACGTTCGGCATATGTCATGCATTCACTGAAACATCTGAATTATAACTCATTAGATAAAAATAATGTTTACACAGCGGAATCAAATCATCAAGTCAACATTACATCGTTAATGTATCAGACATCAAATAAAATAAACAATAGAGTTATAATCAAAGCTCAAAACATCGCGTTCCCAGTGTTACATCTATCAGAGCATGACACCGACACAACAACTAAACCGACTTATGAGCTAATCCTCACCAAGTCGAAAGCAGCTATCCTCGATCTGAAAATGTCAACAGTAAGGGTGAGTCTCATCACAGTTAAAAAATGTTATTGCATCTTAAATAACAACACATCATAGTTATATCATTCACCCAATTCATCATATTCAGATTATCAGGAACATTCATCATTTACACAAATACCAACAGAACACACCTTTCAAACAGACAATCATACTCAACATTAATTCAACAAAACACGCAATCAACACATCACCAATATTTATAACACTGAAATACTTCCAATCATGTTATAAAAGTATGCATATGTATGAACTGACACTATGCATGTGGTACCAACATCATCCAATGGGAATAACCCATGACCGATCCAACATCATCCAGATACGGCCCTGCCAGCACAAATTCCACACAATGGGAATCATGCCCTTCACTTATCCAACACACCCTTATGGATACAGTATCATCAATGCACATGAATGAATGCAACATATACAACATACTTATACCATCGTCAAGTCTAATGAGTAACATCGTCAAATACTCATTTCATCATCATCATCATCATCATCAAAGTATGTTTATATACATTAGCATCATTCAAATACAGTCAATCATCATCATCATCATTAAATAACATACATGTGTCCACATTAATCATCATCATTAACAAGAAGAACACACATGTATCCACATCATTCCAACACAACTCAATCAACATCATATAATTCTCAACAAATCATCACATCATAATGTTTTTCAAACAACATCTTATATTGTCACATTTCATCATATATGTCAACAATACACCATCCAATTAAACAAATCGTCACATGATTAATATTTCAACATAGCATGTATTCAACATATCTCATCACATATATGTACAATACATCATTCACCAAGAAATAAAAATCATATTTAAAAATAATTGGATTCACACCTCATTTCATCATTTAAACACGTAGGCTATCTCATAAGATTCATCGTGCTCGAAACGGCACTAAAAACGGACCTACGGTTCGAAAGTTACACATCATTTAACTTTTCCAAGAAAACAACTAACGCTACAGCACGCGGCGCAACCAAGGTTCGCGGCATGACCTGAACCACACAAACGCGTTCGCGGCGCCAACCTATGCACGCAGCGCGGAACGAGAAAAAGTTACGCCTTCGCAGCGCCAACACGGGGACGCGGCGCGAACTGGCGATTTCACAGACTTTCGGGTCTGCGTCAGATCCTGCGATCTCACCCAATCTGAGTCCAAAACTGACTCTAAACATCATATACAGGCAGTTAATCATCAATTGCATCATTATTCATCATCACACATCAAAACAACACCTAATCAATCAATAATCCATGCAATTTTCATCAATTCATAACCTCCCTAAACCTATCATATAATCCAATTGACTCAACAACATCCCTAATCAATATCATTATCCAAGAATACGATAATAGATGATAACCGGAGAGTCCCCCCTTACCTTAGCCAAGAGTGCTTAATCTTTGGTCTCTCCCACTTTAGTTCTCCTTCGGTTCTTCGTGTTCCCCAAAACCTCTGTTTTGCTTTTCACGTTCCTCCTTCCTTTCTCCCAATTCTTATTATTTTATAAAAATAAACTTTAATTGGAATAAGACCTTTACTAACATAACACCCCCTCATTCCTTAACATCACACATGGCCCAACACCATAAACCATCCTTTTCCAATTAACTTCTACAAATCACCAATAATTCTAATTATTAATTAAATTTCCATTTAAATTAAAAATTAAAATATACGGGTGTTACAACTCTCCCCCACTAAAAGAGTTTTCGTCCTCGAAAACATACCTCAAGTAACCAACTCGTATAAGAGTCCTTCACCTGACTCTCCAGCTCCCAATTAACATTACCATCAGTCAATCCTCAAAATCCATCTGACATAACCAACAGGAAACATGTTTCTTTAATTCAAATCCCAGTTCTTACGTCGCATTTGACCATCCAAAAGTATACCACTCGCTACATCTCTAAAAGATTGGCAACAATGTACCATTGAGGTACAACCCATACTGTTGCATCCAATAGCTGGATAATATAATTACACAACCATGGTGTAGCGGGGAAATTCTGATATCGAAGCCATGGGATTGACTCGAATCAATATTCCGTTTGAAATTGCCACCGCGCTTTATTTTTTCAAAGGAAAAGGGAAAAGAACGTAAAACCCAAAGATGTTTTTTTTTAAAACAAGAAAGAGAACTCAGGTTCGGGTGTTGATTATATGAGGGGAAGGTTTAAAGCACCCCTCATATCCGTGGTATTCCACGGGAACCTTTTTGAAAATCTGTGTGTGTGTGCTAAAAAACGGTTTGTTTTATCTTTAAAATAAGCTCGGAAAAGCGTTAAGCTTTGGGCCTACATACCTCCTCGGTGCAATGGAGAAGTCAGAGCTAATGTAGTTCCGCTTTAAGGGAAAACGATTTTAAAACGAATAAACACTTTGTTGTCGTCGGAGAGAAATACTCAGCCATTGATCTTGAGCATGAAAGAAGGGCTCCAACTCGGATAAAATCAACGAGTATGCCACTAGCTCTCTCACGCGGAAAAGATCTCGTTTTTATCAATCAATTTCAAAATCGTGGGGTATAACAACTCGTTTCGACAATTAACGGTGTCTAAACTTTTGAAGAAAAGCCACTAAGGGCGAAAGATATTTTTTGAGAAAAGGTTTTGAAAAGGTTGCAAACCTAAGAAGATTTTGGAAAAAAGGAGAAGATTTTGAAAATCTAAGAAGTGGGAGGAGATGAAAAGGCTAACCTAGTGCATAAAATAAAAGCTAAGGAAAGAAACGGTCTAACCAAATTAAGAAGCCAACACTTGACATTAAGAGTCAAGGTAGTTTTCCCATCCTTTGAAATTATCAATACCAACACATTAACACTTGAGGATCCAGATGAACTTATTATCTTAGCACCACTTTGCATTAAGCACATTAAGAATCTGACGAAAAATCGGGCAGAGTAACGGCTGTTTTTGGGTAAAATCCTTATCTCAATGCCTTGGAATTAACCATCAAGGGCTTTCAAGGAAATACCTGCACACATAAACAGACAACAATCCAATGCCAGACAAACAGAATAATAGTAGAATAATAACAGAAAGGGTCCAGAGGCACTAAGTCCATAAGTCCGAATCTCCAAAATGCTCAGGATAGTAACCAATAGTCCAAAGAGAGCCTTATGTGTTTTTTAGATTTTGGTTGTTTATTAGTGTTTTAGCATAAAAGTAAAGTATGGTCCAAGTGGACAAAAGAAAAATAGCGGAAGCATAAACATATGTCCAAGTGGACAAAGAGAAAATGGCGGAATGTAAATATGATGAAATGATAAAATAAAGCGATAAAGCGAGAAATATAAAGAGCAATATAATAAAAGTGCGGAAATTAAAGTCAATTGTTAGATGTTAAAGATAACCATCTTGAAACTTGTCAAGTATGTTATCAAAGTTAGTAATGAAGATCGATGGTGAGTGAAGGATGTACTAGGATTTAAATTCAATGGAAACTTGTCAGAAGCTTGATAAAATCATAGCGACTACACGAGAAATTTCCATAAGTCATAAATCAACCGCATACAATTCTCTTCCATATTTGATCTTTTTGATTCGGGACACGAAATATTGCGCTATGTTAAGCAAATCGCCAAGTGATTTATGTAGAAATCACCCTACAACGAGGCCGGTCAAAACTTTATGTGCTAATGCATGCGAGAAGAACGATATGTAGATCGCCTTCCGAAAGCAATACCGCACGAAAAGAAAATAGGTAACGATCTAGTCTTTACTAAGAATCCATAAGAATTCTCAAAGTATTAAGACTTTCATCGATCAAAAGAAAAAAAAAGGAGAAGAAGAAGATAAAATGCATAAAGATAATCAACTCACGCTATCATTAATATCATTCATCTAATATTATGGATTTGGTTCTTTCAAACCTATCAACATCCTAGATCCAATGATATTAATGAAGTGGAGGAAGTAGGAAACCAAAACAAGCATAAAAAAGGAAAAAAAACACATTCTGCCAGCAGGAAATCGATTTCATGCAGGGGGAAATCGATTTCCATAGTGCAGTTTTCAAAAAAAAACAGGTTACGTTCAGCAGGAAATCGATTTCAGCCTTAAGGAAATCGATTTCCTCAGTGTAAATTCCAGCAAAAACAACATTTAAAGGCATGAAACTTGACTTGAACAAGTATATAAACACCTTATGATCAAACATCAATTGGAGCACGAATTTTCCATCAAATCACCATCAAATAGCACCAATATAGCATCAAAGATGCATCACACACAAGCAACAATGAATCACATTATGATATACAAAAAGGATGAAGAAAATTTACCAAATCTTGAACAAAACTTAGATCTACTTCAAGAATCACCAACACAAATCTTGATCTCTCAACAATTGAAGAAAAAAAGAATGAAATGGATGGTGGCTTAGCTCAAAGTTTGTGAGGTTCAAGATGTGACTCACAAACTTTATGAAAGAACAAAGAGCTTTGGTGAATTTTGTAGGGATGAGGAGAGAAATTGCAAGGGGTTTTTTGGGTCTCAAAGCTTGAGAAATGAGAGAGTAGAGGGCTCTATTTATAGGATGAGATCAAGAGTAGTGGTAGTTTGGTCTTTTTGCATTTGGTAATTAGCTTGTGTTTAATTGGTAATTAAAGTGGCATTTAAATGGTAAGAAATGGTAAAATGAGGTTTAAGTGGGTTTAATGAAGGGATTAATTTTGATGAGGTGGAAAATTGGTAAAATGATAAAAAATTATCAAAGAAAAAGGTGCCAAAATGATGTCAAGCTTCCCTCCTTATATTTTTTGAATTTCTCCTTAAGGAAATCGATTTCCCCAGGAGTGAAATCGATTTCACTCTGTTCCAGAAGAGAAATTGGCGCAAAATAAACTAGGGAAATCGATTTACCTAGGGGGGAAATCGATTTCATGCTGTCCAAAATGTGATTTTGTTGAAAACTGCTGCAGGGAAATCGATTTACCCAGTAGGGAAATCGATTTCATCAATCAAAAATGTGAAAAATGCCTTGTTTATTGCATGTCTTGGCTTGGTACCTACAAAACAAAAGCCTACAAAGAAACAAATCAATATTTTTGGTATTTGGGTTAGTATAATATGTATACAAGATAAACAATCATTGGTGCTTGATGGTCCCTCTTATTGATGAGGTGAGTGCAACACCATAAATAAAACTTCCAAGTGAAGCTCTTGATTAGTGATTGAGATATGGATGATATAAGATCTTAGGGTCAAAAATTGGGGTATGACAGATGCCCCTATTTAAGTTTCTTCGATTTGGAGATACGATGATTGGAAATCTTCGTTTTGACAAAATCGAAGAGACTTAAATATATAAAACACAATTTTTGATCCTAAGATGCAATGCAATGTTAATGAATGCATGTGATGATAATAAAACATGACAACACTGGGGAGTAACAGGTAATCCACTGGGGAAAACAAATGTCTTGCTATAACTCCGTTGGGGAAACAAACGTCTTGCGAGTAGAAACTCCACTGGGGAAGGCAAGACTTTGTTGGAGAGACGGAACTTTGGTGGAGAAAGAAACTTCTCTGGGGAAAACACTTCGCGTCAGAGAGGTTATAGCATCCTCTTTCACTGGGGATGAGAAAAGGGGATCATCCTCTTTCACTGGGGATGAGAAAGTATCATCCTGAATCAGAATGCCAATCTTCCGTTAACAGAAATCACACCATCGTACCACTAATGATATGAAGAGATGTACCGCCGTACCACTGACGATAACACATACCAACGTTCCACTGCAGGCATGAAGAGATCTACCACCGTACCACTGATGATATGAAAAGAGATAATTCATCGACGTACCACTGAAGATGAAAGAGATGTACCACCGTACCACAGACGATAACGCATACCAACGTTCCACTGAAGGTATTAAAGAGATATACCACCGTACCACTGATGATATGAAAAGAGATAATTCATCGACGTACCACTGAAGATGAAAGAGATGTACTGCCGTACCACTGACGATAACGCATACCAACGTTCCACTGAAGGTATTAAAGAGATATACCACCGTACCATTGATGATATGAAAAGAGATAATTCATCGACGTACCACTGAAGATGAAAGAGATGTACCGCCGTACCACAGACGATAACGCATACCAACGTTCCACTGAAGGTATTAAAGAGATATACCACCGTACCACTGATCATATGAAAAGATATAATTCATCGACGTACCACTGACGATGAAAGAGATGTACCGCCGTACCACTGACGATAACGCATACCAACGTTCCACTGAAGGTATTAAAGAGATATACCACCGTACCACTGATGATATGAAAAGAGATAATTCATCGACGTACCACTGAAGATGAAAGAGATGTACCGCCGTACCACTGACGATAACGCATACCAACGTTCCACTGAAGGTATTAAAGAGATATACCACCGTACCATTGATGATATGAAAAGAGATAATTCATCGACGTACCATTGAAGATGAAAGAGATGTACCGCCGTACCACAGACGATAACGCATACCAACGTTCCACTGAAGGTATTAAAGAGATATACCACCGTACCACTGATGATATGAAAAGAGATAATTCATCGACGTACCACTCAAGATGAAAGAGATGGTGTACGAAGATGACATAATCTAGCATGTCCCAAGCTGAACACCAGAGCAGAAACTGCTATCAATCTTTTGATGGCTTCAGAATATATGCTGCCCAAAACTAGGGAACATTGAAGCTGAGAGAACATAGTAATTTATTTCTACACCATATTTGTGCCAGGCCAAAGGTGCATTGAGTGGAACACATTCTTCTTCTTTTGCATATGAATATATCAACATATCCATTCCTTGTAATGCACTGATGAATCAAAGTAAAACTTATTTTATAATTTTCAAAAGGATTTTGTTGAAATCAATTTTATTTTTGTTTCAAAAAATTACTATCAACAATAAATGACATTTTGAGAGATATGAAAGAAATAAGATTGCCAAACAAAAGGTTAAGGCTCAAACTTTTTTAATAGAATGGTAGCCTGCAAAAGGCAAGACCCCATGGATTTTTACAAAGTTTGGAAAGTGGTAATTTTGTGGAAAAGGTACATTGAAATGTAATGACCCCATCCTCTCCCTCAACTGGGAATTCCTGAGCAAAGGCTTCCGTTGAAAAGTGTCGAACTTCTTCATGATAAACAGATGACTGCTAATGATCAAGTCTTGTCTGATGTAGTTACTTGCCATGAATCCCTAACTTTTGCCTGGACCGCCCTTTCGGGTTTTCAGTCCACCGGGTATTTCATTCTGTTTTATGTCTCTAATTTTTGCCTGGACCGCCCTTTCGGGTTTTCAATCCACCGAGACGCTCTTTTTTGCCTAAGCCGCCCTTTCGGGTTTTCAACTTAGCGAGCTGTTCTTTTATTATTTAGGCGAAGTATTTCTTGACTACATCAGCATTCACGGGACGTGGGAGCTCTTCTCCATCCATAGTTGCAAGAATTAATGCACCGCCAGAGAAGGCTTTCTTAACAACATATGGTCCTTCAAAATTAGGAGTCCACTTGCCCCTTGAATCGGAGGTGAAAGACAAGATCCTTTTGAGCACGAGGTCGCCTTCTCTGAATACTCGAGGTCGAACCTTCTTATCAAAAGCCTTCTTCATTCTTTTCTGGTACAACTGACCATGGCATAAAGCCGTCATTCTCTTTTCTTCTATCAAATTCAATTGATCAAACCTGCTCTGACACCATTCAGCCTCAGACAACTTGGTTTCCATTAAAATTCTCAATGATGGAATCTCAACCTCAATAGGGAGCACTGCTTCCATACCATAAACCAAAGAAAAGAGGGTTGCCCCGGTTGAAGTACGAACAGATGTACGGTACCTATGCAAAGCAAATGGGAGCATCTCGTGCCAGTCCTTGTACGTAACAACCATCTTTTGCACAATCTTCTTAATATTTTTATTTGCTGCTTCAACAGCTCCATTCATCTTTGGCCTATAAGGTGAAGAGTTGTGGTGTTCAATCTTGAAGCTTTCACACAGTTCTCTCATCATGCTATTATTCAGATTCGAGCCATTATCAGTAATGATCTTGCTCGGTACACCATATCGGTAGATGATGTTGTTCTTGATAAATCTGACCACAACTTGCTTTGTTACATTAGCATATGAAGCAGCTTCTACCCACTTGGTAAAGTAATTGATTGCTACCAGGATGAATCGATGTCCATTCGAAGCCTTGGGTTCAATCATGCCAATCATATCAATACCCCACATAGAGAAAGGCCATGGGGAAGAATTAACATTAAGAAGTGTCGGAGGCACATGAATCTTGTCAGCATACACTTGACACTTGTGACACTTCTTTACAAACTTGTAGCAATCAGATTCCATTGTCAGCCAATAGTAACCTGCTCTAAGCATCTTTTTAGCCATTGAATGTCCATTGGCATGGGTACCAAAAGAGCCTTCATGAATTTCATGCATCAACATGTCTGCTTCGTGTCTATCCACGCATCTGAGCAAAACCATGTCATAATTTCTTTTGTACAAAACATCAGCATTGATGAAGAAACTGCCAGCCAATCTCCTCAAAGTTTTCTTATCTTTATTTGATGCCCCAAGTGGGTACTCTTGAGTCTGGAGGAAGTGCTTAATATCGAAATACCAAGGCTTTTCATCTGTTGCTTCCTCAACTGCAAATACATGAGCAGGTCTATCAAGACGCCTGATTGTAATCTGAGGCTCCTCATTATGGAAATTCACTTTGTACATGGAAGACAATGTAGCTAAAGCATCGGCCATCTGATTCTCATCTCGAGGGATGTGGTGAAATTCAACTTTGTTGAAGAATGTCAATAACCTTCTGGCATAATCTTTATAAGGAATTAAACCAGGATGACGAGTTTCCCATTCTCCTTTAATCCGATTAATCACAAGTGCAGAATCTCCATAAACATCAAGAATCTTAATTCTTAGATTAATGGCCTCTTCAAGTCCCATGATGCAAGCTTCATACTCACCAATATTGTTTGTACAGTCAAAACATATCCTTGCAGTGAAAGGAACATGTGATCCATGTGGAGTGATGATAATGGCGCCAATTCCATGGCCATGAATATTAGAAGCTCCATCAAAAATTAAACCCCACTTGGATTCAGGATCTGGCCCTTCTTCTGGAAACGGTTCATCCCAATCTTGAGATCTCAAATACATTATATCTTCATCTGGGAAGTCCATTCTGATAGATTGATGATCATCAATTGGTTGGTGAGCGAGGTACTCTGCCAACACACTTCCTTTCACAGCTTTCTGAGCTCGATATTCAATATCATATTCCGATAACAACATTTGCCAGCGAGCAATCCTTCCATTTAATGCAGGTTTCTCAAATACATACTTAATTGGATCCATTTTGGAAATCAATAGGGTGGTGTGGTTCAACATATACTGTCTCAGTCGGCGAGCAGCCCACTCCAAAGCACAACAAGTTTTCTCAAGCAGCGAGTATCTTGTTTCGCACTCGGTAAACTTTTTGCTAAGGTAGTATATTGCATACTCTTTTCGACCAGACTCATCATGCTGACCCAACACACATCCCATTGAGTTTTCAAGCACTATGAGATACATAATCAGAGGTCTTCCCTCAACTGGAGGGAGCAAAATGGGAGGTTGAAGCAGATATTCTTTGATGTTGTCAAAAGCTTTTTGACAATCTTCATTCCACACACATCCCTGATTTTTCTTTAACAGCTTGAAGATTGGCTCACAGGTAGCAGTCATATTGGAAATGAACCTAGAGGTATAATTCAGACTTCTGAGGAAACCTCTCACTTGTTTCTCAGTCTTTGGTGCTGGCATTTCCTGAATTGCTTTGACTTTATCAGGATCCACTTTAATTCCTCTCTGACTGACAACAAAACCCAATAATTTTCCGGAACGGACACCAAAAGTGCATTTGTTTGGATTTAAACGGAGACGATACTTCCTCAAACGCTGAAACAACTTTAAAAGATCTTCCATGTGCCCTTCCTCTGACTGGGACTTGGCAATCATATCATCCACATAAACCTCAATTTCTTTGTGCATCATATCATGGAAAAGAGTAGTCATGGCTCTTTGATATGTCGCACCAGCATTCTTCAACCCAAAAGGCATCACTTTGTAACAGAATGTCCCCCATGGTGTAATAAAGGTTGTCTTTTCCATGTCTTCAGGTGCCATCTTAATCTGGTTATATCCTGAAAAACCATCCATAAAGGAGAAAACCTCAAACTTGGTCGTGCTATCTACCAACATATCAATGTGAGGTAGAGGAAAATCATCTTTCGGACTGGCTTTGTTCAAATCTCTATAATCCACACACATGCGAACTTTTCTGTCTTTCTTTGGAACAGGCACAATATTGGAAATCCACTGAGGATATACAGAAGTGACAAGGAAACCTGCGTCAATCTGCTTCAAGACCTCATTCTTAATCTTTTCCGCCATATCAGGATGACTCCTTCTTAACTTTTGCTTGACAGGAGGACATTCTGGTTTCAACGGCAAACGATGCTCCACAATATCTGTGTCCAGCCCAGGCATGTCTTGATAGGACCATGCAAAAATGTCAACATACTCTTTAAGAAGCTCTACCATCCTCTTCTTAACATCTTGACCAAGCAGTGCCCCAATCTTGACTTCCTTCTTATCTTCTTCAGAACCCAAGTTGATGACTTCTAATGGCTATTTATATGGCTGAATGGTGTCTTCCTCGTGCTCAAGAAGTCGGGAAATCTCATCAGGAATACATTCATCACTCTCTTCTTCCGCCTCATACACAGGACACTCGAAGTTAGGAGAGGGCGCAGGGTCATTACTTTCAACGGTTTTTGTAACGCCCCAAATTTAATTAATTAGTTAATTAAATTATTTAAGAATTTAATCATTGGATTTAATCGAAGTTCGAGGATCAATCAGAATTGTCAGTATTATTTTGGGAAGCGTATTTGGATTATTAAGTTAAAGTTGGATTTTATTCGGTGAGTCGGAGAATTAATAAAGTTGATTTCGTTGAAGAAATAATATTATTATTAATATTGGACTATTTGTATTTAATTTGAATTTTATCGACGAAGTCGGAATTATTTTATTAAATTGGCATGGTAATTAATCGGATTAATTTGGTGAAATAAAGTTGAAGTGTTATTTTATTAATGAGCTTAAAAATAACTTTGGATTTAATTTGAGTTGTTGTGAAGTAAGGAGGGGGTATGTAACTTAGGCCCAATTATGTTGGATTTAGAATTGGAAGAAGAAAGAACTATCATAACACAAAGAGGAATAGGGTTTGGAGGAGAGGTGAAGAAGAGAGCCATGGCGGAAGAGAAAAGCTAGAGGAAGTCCAATTTTCGCAGCAAGTTTCTGCAGTGAGACACCTTAGTAAAACGGATGTTTCTCCCAATCCAACCGTTGGATCGTCGCGGTTCTTGAACACAGCGTTCCAGACTCGTAGAGGTAACTTCTGACAGGAGCGATTTGCGTTTTGATTATTTTAAGTCCGTCTGACAAAGCGATTTCCGAACAGGTTTTTGTTGCGTCTCTGCACGTTGTTAGAAAAGATTTTCAGAGAAAAGATGGAAGCGGCGGCATAAGCTATGGCAACCGGGAAAGTAGAGAAATCTCATATCCAAGGTAAGGGTGGGGTTCTAGCTCTATAAACAGGATTATGACGAATGATATGTGGGGGTTATGGTTGTATGATTGCCTCAGTTTCGTGTGTTGTGATTGTATTGTTGAATGTTGAAATTGATTGACGTCGGTGAATAAGGTTATAAAAGTTCAATCAATGGTGGTGGAAAATTAACCTAGGGTTTATATTTATTATTATTGAGGAATTAGTTGCAGAAAATTGCTAGATGTTGTCAGTAGAGTATTTTTTTTGGCACTTTAGAGTTGTAGAGATTATTATAGAATTATTTAGAGTTCTTGAAAACTCTGTCGAGTTATAATTATTAATTATTATAAATTTTCGCGAGTTAAGAGTATAGAATAAGTTAATAAAAATATTTTGTTAGAGTGTTGAATGAGTATGAAATTATTATGACGTTGTTGTATATTAGTTGTTTCGTGCATTATGTTGAATACGATGGGCTGCTATTTTCTTTGGGATTTATCAGTGATGTGTATGTTGCTATATTTTGTTGTTTTATGCAAAGTTGCAGGATATTTCAGTGACGATATTTACCACTAATTATTGGTAAATGAATTGGTGATATAGGCTTATGTCTGGCGACGAGGATTTGTTGTTTATGTTGTATGTTGTGTGATGTGCATTATCGAGTTGCATACATTGCATATTTTGGCGACGGCCTGGATTGGCAAATTAGCGACGAAGGCTTATGCCTTGATGCCTCTGTTTAACTGGCAATTGGCGATGGGGGCTGAAGCCCTGGGTACCACATGCATATGCACAGTTGTGTCTCATTTGAAGTGACATGAGTTGATTTTTGCGATGTGGAGTGATTTATAGTTTTATGACTGTGAAGTGATAATTTTGTATGATTTAATCCTAATATATTATTTATCATACGCTTGTTTATATTGTTGGATATCTCACCCCTTCTGAATGATGTTTCCCTACCATGGGAAATGGACAGGTACTCAAGATATCGGTGGGAGTTTGAAGTGATTTTATGAAGTCTTTAGTTGCTGTTAGTTCGAGTTGGGTCTTGCTCTGATACGTAGCACTCGGGGGGATGAGCGATTGTCTTTTAATTGTTGTTATAACTATAAGTTGTTAACTTTTAAGTGGAATTTATGAAGTAATATGATGTTGGTGAAGTTGTTTTAGTTTAATAAAAATATTATGCAAAGTGAAGTTGAATAATTGATATTATTATTATTAATAAAAGTTGTTTTTATTTTTTAAAAGAGTAAACATGTTTTATCGGTTCATCCGAGTTATGTGCTATGTATCTATGATATATGTGATTAAGTTGTTTGTTGTTTTACGTTGAATGTGACATCCCAATTGTATGTTGAATTTCTGCACTCTGGTTTTATTAAATATTCGTTGGGTAGATTTGGGGTGTTACAATTGGTATCAGAGCAAGTCGGTCTGTCCGGCCAGTGTTGTCTAATATTATTTATCTTTTTGTATGCGACAAGTGTGTGAAACACTGTCGGTACTTGTTTATTTTCTAGTTGTTGGTTGCAGGAGTTGGCTCGAAGCTAAGTGGGGGAGAAGCGGTGCTTCTCAGATCTATTCAGTTGTAAGATGTTGGTGTGCTGCAGTTGGCTACAGTGCAAGTATTGTTTAAGTTGTGTTGTTTTCCGAGGTAACATGGATTTAAGATTTTAGTTGTTTGACAAGTTGGAGCGTCTTGAATGAAGAAAGGATGTTGGTAGATCTTGGAAGCAAGAGAGATAGATGGAACTTATGTCCATCAACCTCAAATTCTGATTTTTGCAATTATGGAACAGCTGTCAGTAAAAGGGGCATAACTTTTTACTAGTGATTCTGATTGAAGCGATTCTGGACTTTTTGAAAAGCTTACGAAATTCTCTATAGTTTGCATATAAGATATGTCTTCAGGATATTTGTGAAGAGGAAGAAAAGTGCATTTTAATATTTGGGTCTGATGCTGATTTTTGGAAAATTATGCATACAGGAATTCTGGACCAGTCCCATTGCAAGGATGATAACTTTATACTCGTAAATCGGATTTAAGCGATTCTTGAAGTTCTGGAATCTACATGAAATTACCTTCATTTTGGAATATAATTTTATGTTTGGGAGGTCTGTATTGAAAGAGATAAGTGTGTTTGAAGTTTGGTGATTCTTGCCGAAAATTTGGAAAAAGTTGTAGAAGTTGTTGGGAAGTTTTGAATTGTGAGTTAGGATCGGAAATGCGAGTCGGTGAGTACAATTGGGAAAAGAACACTATTAATGTTGGTAATGATGGTTTATACTTCAATATCATTGTCGGTTGTCTATTGACAAATTGAGAACTTGATCACCCTTAATCTCTTGTTGATAGTGGACGAAAATTGTGTTGGATGGTATAGACGTATCTTGCTATCTTGATGGTGAGTAAAGTGATGGATGCTATAACGAGAATCTTGCTGATAAGAGTATTTTGTGATGTTGTATAGTCGAGTATAAGCGAGGTTGAGGATGTTTGTGTCGGATAGATTTTCGAGGACGAAAATATTCAAGTGGGGGAGAGTTGTAACGCCCCGAATTTAATTAATTAGTTAATTAAATTATTTAAGAATTTAATCATTGGATTTAATCAAAGTTCGAGGATCAATCAGAATTGTCAGTATTATTTTGGGAAGCGTATTTGGATTATTAAGTTAAAGTTTGATTTTATTCGGTGAGTCGGAGAATTAATAAAGTTGATTTCGTTGAAGAAATAATATTATTATTAATATTGGACTATTTGTATTTAATTTGAATTTTATCGACGAAGTCGGAATTATTTTATTAAATTGGCATGGTAATTAATCGGATTAATTTGGTGAAATAAAGTTGAAGTGTTATTTTATTAATGAGCTTAAAAATAACTTTGGATTTAATTTGAGTTGTTGTGAAGTAAGGAGGGGGTATGTAACTTAGGCCCAATTATGTTGGATTTAGAATTGGAAGAAGAAAGAACTATCATAACACAAAGAGGAATAGGGTTTGGAGGAGAGGTGAAGAAGAGAGCCATGGCGGAAGAGAAAAGTTAGAGGAAGTCCAATTTTCGCAGCAAGTTTCTGCAGTGAGACACCTTAGTAAAACGGATGTTTCTCCCAATCCAACCGTTGGATCGTCGCGGTTCTTGAACACAGCGTTCCAGACTCGTAGAGGTAACTTCTGACCGGAGCGATTTGCGTTTTGATGATTTTAAGTCCGTCTGACAAAGCGATTTCCGAACAGGTTTTTGTTGCGTCTCTGCACGTTGTTAGAAAAGATTTTCAGAGAAAAGATGGAAGCGGCGGCATAAGCTATGGTCAACCGGGAAAGTAGAGAAATCTCATATCCAAGGTAAGGGTGGGGTTCTAGCTCTATAAACAGGATTATGACGAATGATATGTGGGGGTTATGGTTGTATGATTGCCTCAGTTTCGTGTGTTGTGATTGTATTGTTGAATGTTGAAATTGATTGACGTCGGTGAATAAGGTTATAAAAGTTCAATCAATGGTGGTGGAAAATTAACCTAGGGTTTATAATTATTATTATTGAGGAATTAGTTGCAGAAAATTGCTAGATGTTGTCAGTAGAGTATTTTTTTTGGCACTTTAGAGTTGTAGAGATTATTATAGAATTATTTAGAGTTCTTGAAAACTCTGTCGAGTTATAATTATTAATTATTATAAATTTTCGCGAGTTAAGAGTATAGAATAAGTTAATAAAAATATTTTGTTAGAGTGTTGAATGAGTATGAAATTATTATGACGTTGTTGTATATTAGTTGTTTCGTGCATTATGTTGAATACGATGGGCTGCTATTTTCTTTGGGATTTATCAGTGATGTGTATGTTGCTATATTTTGTTGTTTTATGCAAAGTTGCAGGATATTTCAGTGACGATATTTACCACTAATTATTGGTAAATGAATTGGTGATATAGGCTTATGTCTGGCGACGAGGATTTGTTGTTTATGTTGTATGTTGTGTGATGTGCATTATCGAGTTGCATACATTGCATATTTTGGCGACGGCCTGGATTGGCAAATTAGCGACGAAGGCTTATGCCTTGATGCCTCTGTTTAACTGGCAATTGGCGATGGGGGCTGAAGCCCTGGGTACCACATGCATATGCACAGTTGTGTCTCATTTGAAGTGACATGAGTTGATTTTTGCGATGTGAAGTGATTTATAGTTTTATGACTGTGAAGTGATAATTTTGTATGATTTAATCCTAATATATTATTTATCATACGCTTGTTTATATTGTTGGATATCTCACCCCTTCTGAATGATGTTTCCCTACCATGGGAAATGGACAGGTACTCAAGATAGCGGTGGGAGTTTGAAGTGATTTTATGAAGTCTTTAGTTGCTGTTAGTTCGAGTTGGGTCTTGCTCTGATACGTAGCACTCGGGGGGATGAGCGATTGTCTTTTAATTGTTGTTATAACTATAAGTTGTTAACTTTTAAGTGGAATTTATGAAGTAATATGATGTTGGTGAAGTTGTTTTAGTTTAATAAAAATATTATGCAAAGTGAAGTTGAATAATTGATATTATTATTATTAATAAAAGTTGTTTTTATTTTTTAAAAGAGTAAACAGGTTTTATCGGTTCATCCGAGTTATGTGCTATGTATCTATGATATATGTGATTAAGTTGTTTGTTGTTTTACGTTGAATGTGACATCCCAATTGTATGTTGAATTTCCGCACTCTGGTTTTATTAAATATTCGTTGGGTAGATTTGGGGTGTTACAATTGGTATCAGAGCAAGTCGGTCTGTCCGGCCAGTGTTGTCTAATATTATTTATCTTTTTGTATGCGACAAGTGTGTGAAACACTGTCGGTACTTGTTTATTTTCTAGTTGTTGGTTGCAGGAGTTGGCTCGAAGCTAAGTGGGGGAGAAGCGGTGCTTCTCAGATCTATTCAGTTGTAAGATGTTGGTGTGCTGCAGTTGGCTACAGTGCAAGTATTGTTTAAGTTGTGTTGTTTTCCAAGGTAACATGGATTTAAGATTTTAGTTGTTTGACAAGTTGGAGCGTCTTGAATGAAGAAAGGATGTTGGTAGATCTTGGAAGCAAGAGAGATAGATGGAACTTATGTCCATCAACCTCAAATTCTGATTTTTGCAATTATGGAACAGCTGTCAGTAAAAGGGGCATAACTTTTTACTAGTGATTCTGATTGAAGCGATTCTGGACTTTTTGAAAAGCTTACGAAATTCTCTATAGTTTGCATATAAGATATGTCTTCAGGATATTTGTGAAGAGGAAGAAAAGTGCATTTTAATATTTGGGTCTGATGCTGATTTTTGGAAAATTATGCATACAGGAATTCTGGACCAGTCCCATTGCAAGGATGATAACTTTATACTCGTAAATCGGATTTAAGCGATTCTTGAAGTTCTGGAATCTACATGAAATTACCTTCATTTTGGAATATAATTTTATGTTTGGGAGGTCTGTATTCAAAGAGATAAGTGTGTTTGAAGTTTGGTGATTCTTGCCGAAAATTTGGAAAAAGTTGTAGAAGTTGTTGGGAAGTTTTGAATTGTGAGTTAGGATCGGAAATGCGAGTCGGTGAGTACAATTGGGAAAAGAACACTATTAATGTTGGTAATGATGGTTTATACTTCAATATCATTGTCGGTTGTCTATTGACAAATTGAGAACTTGATCACCCTTAATCTCTTGTTGATAGTGGACGAAAATTGTGTTGGATGGTATAGACGTATCTTGCTATCTTGATGGTGAGTAAAGTGATGGATGCTATAACGAGAATCTTGCTGATAAGAGTATTTTGTGATGTTGTATAGTCGAGTATAAGCGAGGTTGAGGATGGTTGTGTCGGATAGATTTTCGAGGACGAAAATATTCAAGTGGGGGAGAGTTGTAACGCCCCGAATTTAATTAATTAGTTAATTAAATTATTTAAGAATTTAATCATTGGATTTAATCGAAGTTCGAGGATCAATCAAAATTGTCAGTATTATTTTGGGAAGCGTATTTGGATTATTAAGTTAAAGTTGGATTTTATTCGGTGAGTCGGAGAATTAATAAAGTTGATTTCGTTGAAGAAATAATATTATTATTAATATTGGACTATTTGTATTTAATTTGAATTTTATCGACGAAGTCGGAATTATTTTATTAAATTGGCATGGTAATTAATCGGATTAATTTGGTGAAATAAAGTTGAAGTGTTATTTTATTAATGAGCTTAAAAATAACTTTGGATTTAATTTGAGTTGTTGTGAAGTAAGGAGGGGGTATGTAACTTAGGCCCAATTATGTTGGATTTAGAATTGGAAGAAGAAAGAACTATCATAACACAAAGAGGAATAGGGTTTGGAGGAGAGGTGAAGAAGAGAGCCATGGCGGAAGAGAAAAGCTAGAGGAAGTCCAATTTTCGCAGCAAGTTTCTGCAGTGAGACACCTTAGTAAAACGGATGTTTCTCCCAATCCAACCGTTGGATCGTCGCGGTTCTTGAACACAGCGTTCCAGACTCGTAGAGGTAACTTCTGACCGGAGCGATTTGCGTTTTGATGATTTTAAGTCCGTCTGACAAAGCGATTTCCGAACAGGTTTTTGTTGCGTCTCTGCACGTTGTTAGAAAAGATTTTCAGAGGAAAGATGGAAGCGGCGGCATAAGCTATGGTAACCGGGAAAGTAGAGAAATCTCATATCCAAGGTAAGGGTGGGGTTCTAGCTCTATAAACAGGATTATGACGAATGATATGTGGGGGTTATGGTTGTATGATTGCCTCAGTTTCGTGTGTTGTGATTGTATTGTTGAATGTTGAAATTGATTGACGTCGGTGAATAAGGTTATAAAAGTTCAATCAATGGTGGTGGAAAATTAACCTAGGGTTTATAATTATTATTATTGAGGAATTAGTTGCAGAAAATTGCTAGATGTTGTCAGTAGAGTATTTTTTTTGGCACTTTAGAGTTGTAGAGATTATTATAGAATTATTTAGAGTTCTTGAAAACTCTGTCGAGTTATAATTATTAATTATTATAAATTTTCGCGAGTTAAGAGTATAGAATAAGTTAATAAAAATATTTTGTTAGAGTGTTGAATGAGTATGAAATTATTATGACGTTGTTGTATATTAGTTGTTTCGTGCATTATGTTGAATACGATGGGCTGCTATTTTCTTTGGGATTTATCAGTGATGTGTATGTTGCTATATTTTGTTGTTTTATGCAAAGTTGCAGGATATTTCAGTGACGATATTTACCACTAATTATTGGTAAATGAATTGGTGATATAGGCTTATGTCTGGCGACGAGGATTTGTTGTTTATGTTGTATGTTGTGTGATGTGCATTATCGAGTTGCATACATTGCATATTTTGGCGACGGCCTGGATTGGCAAATTAGCGACGAAGGCTTATGCCTTGATGCCTCTGTTTAACTGGCAATTGGCGATGGGGGCTGAAGCCCTGGGTACCACATGCATATGCACAGTTGTGTCTCATTTGAAGTGACATGAGTTGATTTTTGCGATGTGAAGTGATTTATAGTTTTATGACTGTGAAGTGATAATTTTGTATGATTTAATCCTAATATATTATTTATCATACGCTTGTTTATATTGTTGGATATCTCACCCCTTCTGAATGATGTTTCCCTACCATGGGAAATGGACAGGTACTCAAGATAGCGGTGGGAGTTTGAAGTGATTTTATGAAGTCTTTAGTTGCTGTTAGTTCGAGTTGGGTCTTGCTCTGATACGTAGCACTCGGGGGGATGAGCGATTGTCTTTTAATTGTTGTTATAACTATAAGTTGTTAACTTTTAAGTGGAATTTATGAAGTAATATGATGTTGGTGAAGTTGTTTTAGTTTAATAAAAATATTATGCAAAGTGAAGTTGAATAATTGATATTATTATTATTAATAAAAGTTGTTTTTATTTTTTAAAAGAGTAAACAGGTTTTATCGGTTCATCCGAGTTATGTGCTATGTATCTATGATATATGTGATTAAGTTGTTTGTTGTTTTACGTTGAATGTGACATCCCAATTGTATGTTGAATTTCCGCACTCTGGTTTTATTAAATATTCGTTGGGTAGATTTGGGGTGTTACAATTGGTATCAGAGCAAGTCGGTCTGTCCGGCCAGTGTTGTCTAATATTATTTATCTTTTTGTATGCGACAAGTGTGTGAAACACTGTCGGTACTTGTTTATTTTCTAGTTGTTGGTTGCAGGAGTTGGCTCGAAGCTAAGTGGGGGAGAAGCGGTGCTTCTCAGATCTATTCAGTTGTAAGATGTTGGTATGCTGCAGTTGGCTACAGTGCAAGTATTGTTTAAGTTGTGTTGTTTTCCAAGGTAACATGGATTTAAGATTTTAGTTGTTTGACAAGTTGGAGCGTCTTGAATGAAGAAAGGATGTTGGTAGATCTTGGAAGCAAGAGAGATAGATGGAACTTATGTCCATCAACCTCAAATTCTGATTTTTGCAATTATGGAACAGCTGTCAGTAAAAGGGGCATAACTTTTTACTAGTGATTCTGATTGAAGCGATTCTGGACTTTTTGAAAAGCTTACGAAATTCTCTATAGTTTGCATATAAGATATGTCTTCAGGATATTTGTGAAGAGGAAGAAAAGTGCATTTTAATATTTGGGTCTGATGCTGATTTTTGGAAAATTATGCATACAGGAATTCTGGACCAGTCCCATTGCAAGGATGATAACTTTATACTCGTAAATCGGATTTAAGCGATTCTTGAAGTTCTGGAATCTACATGAAATTACCTTCATTTTGGAATATAATTTTATGTTTGGGAGGTCTGTATTCAAAGAGATAAGTGTGTTTGAAGTTTGGTGATTCTTGCCGAAAATTTGGAAAAAGTTGTAGAAGTTGTTGGGAAGTTTTGAATTGTGAGTTAGGATCGGAAATGCGAGTCGGTGAGTACAATTGGGAAAAGAACACTATTAATGTTGGTAATGATGGTTTATACTTCAATATCATTGTCGGTTGTCTATTGACAAATTGAGAACTTGATCACCCTTAATCTCTTGTTGATAGTGGACGAAAATTGTGTTGGATGGTATAGACGTATCTTGCTATCTTGATGGTGAGTAAAGTGATGGATGCTATAACGAGAATCTTGCTGATAAGAGTATTTTGTGATGTTGTATAGTCGAGTATAAGCGAGGTTGAGGATGGTTGTGTCGGATAGATTTTCGAGGACGAAAATATTCAAGTGGGGGAGAGTTGTAACGCCCCGAATTTAATTAATTAGTTAATTAAATTATTTAAGAATTTAATCATTGGATTTAATCGAAGTTCGAGGATCAATCAAAATTGTCAGTATTATTTTGGGAAGCGTATTTGGATTATTAAGTTAAAGTTGGATTTTATTCGGTGAGTCGGAGAATTAATAAAGTTGATTTCGTTGAAGAAATAATATTATTATTAATATTGGACTATTTGTATTTAATTTGAATTTTATCGACGAAGTCGGAATTATTTTATTAAATTGGCATGGTAATTAATCGGATTAATTTGGTGAAATAAAGTTGAAGTGTTATTTTATTAATGAGCTTAAAAATAACTTTGGATTTAATTTGAGTTGTTGTGAAGTAAGGAGGGGGTATGTAACTTAGGCCCAATTATGTTGGATTTAGAATTGGAAGAAGAAAGAACTATCATAACACAAAGAGGAATAGGGTTTGGAGGAGAGGTGAAGAAGAGAGCCATGGCGGAAGAGAAAAGCTAGAGGAAGTCCAATTTTCGCAGCAAGTTTCTGCAGTGAGACACCTTAGTAAAACGGATGTTTCTCCCAATCCAACCGTTGGATCGTCGCGGTTCTTGAACACAGCGTTCCAGACTCGTAGAGGTAACTTCTGACCGGAGCGATTTGCGTTTTGATGATTTTAAGTCCGTCTGACAAAGCGATTTCCGAACAGGTTTTTGTTGCGTCTCTGCACGTTGTTAGAAAAGATTTTCAGAGGAAAGATGGAAGCGGCGGCATAAGCTATGGTAACCGGGAAAGTAGAGAAATCTCATATCCAAGGTAAGGGTGGGGTTCTAGCTCTATAAACAGGATTATGACGAATGATATGTGGGGGTTATGGTTGTATGATTGCCTCAGTTTCGTGTGTTGTGATTGTATTGTTGAATGTTGAAATTGATTGACGTCGGTGAATAAGGTTATAAAAGTTCAATCAATGGTGGTGGAAAATTAACCTAGGGTTTATAATTATTATTATTGAGGAATTAGTTGCAGAAAATTGCTAGATGTTGTCAGTAGAGTATTTTTTTTGGCACTTTAGAGTTGTAGAGATTATTATAGAATTATTTAGAGTTCTTGGAAACTCTGTCGAGTTATAATTATTAATTATTATAAATTTTCGTGAGTTAAGAGTATAGAATAAGTTAATAAAAATATTTTGTTAGAGTGTTGAATGAGTATGAAATTATTATGACGTTGTTGTATATTAGTTGTTTCGTGCATTATGTTGAATACGATGGGCTGCTATTTTCTTTGGGATTTATCAGTGATGTGTATGTTGCTATATTTTGTTGTTTTATGCAAAGTTGCAGGATATTTCAGTGACGATATTTACCACTAATTATTGGTAAATGAATTGGTGATATAGGCTTATGTCTGGCGACGAGGATTTGTTGTTTATGTTGTATGTTGTGTGATGTGCATTATCGAGTTGCATACATTGCATATTTTGGCGACGGCCTGGATTGGCAAATTAGCGATGAAGGCTTATGCCTTGATGCCTCTGTTTAACTGGCAATTGGCGATGGGGGCTGAAGCCCTGGGTACCACATGCATATGCACAGTTGTGTCTCATTTGAAGTGACATGAGTTGATTTTTGCGATGTGAAGTGATTTATAGTTTTATGACTGTGAAGTGATAATTTTGTATGATTTAATCCTAATATATTATTTATCATACGCTTGTTTATATTGTTGGATATCTCACCCCTTCTGAATGATGTTTCCCTACCATGGGAAATGGACAGGTACTCAAGATAGCGGTGGGAGTTTGAAGTGATTTTATGAAGTCTTTAGTTGCTGTTAGATCAAGTTGGGTCTTGCTCTGATACGTAGCACTCGGGGGGATGAGCGATTGTCTTTTAATTGTTGTTATAACTATAAGTTGTTAACTTTTAAATATTCGTTGGGTAGATTTGGGGTGTTACAGTTTTATTGATTAATCTGCACAAATGATTATTATTTCAGGAAAAGGAAAGATATATGCAAATATGTAATCGTGCAGATTATGGAAAAGAATGAAAACATTTTTAAGGTTTTTTGTGTTACCACTTTCCAGAAAAAACGAAAAGATAAAAAGCATGTATATGCAGAAACAAAATGACTTTTATTGATGATTTTAATGTTTAAAACAAACAGAAAACAACCCCAACAACTTCACTTTCATCTTGGGCAAAATGAAAGGATTTTGAAAAACATAAAAGCGAATTACTTTGAAGCATGAGTACACTCAGGAATATAAATGGTGATCCAATTCTTAATCATCTTTCCATGGGTCACAAAGTTTGGCACTTCTGGCTCTGGTTCATCTTCAACAATAGCATCCACCTCTGGAAGAGTCGGGTGTAGAAACCCAGCACTATGAAACATTTCTTGATAAGGACGAAAAGCAGATTCAGACTTCATCACAGACTTGTCTGAGGCAGAAAATCCCAGACCAGCTCTATTCTTGTTCTCTTGTAGACTCACCACTTGTCCCCAGACTCCTGAATGTCCATTCTGAACCACCAGTTGAGCATCTTTGAAGGAGGCAATGGAAGCTTCATCCTTTTTGAATTCATCATTAACAGACAGGGCTTGGAATGCAGTTCCAATGACCACTTCATCAGCTTCTATGGTATGGAACGAAGAGAGATGACTAATCAACAAGGCTTGTTCTCCATACACAATAACCATATTTCCATCTTTCACAAATTTCAACTTTTGGTGAAGAGTTGAAGTAACTGCCCCAGCCTCATGGATCCATGGGCGTCCCAATAAGCAACTATACGCAGGGAAAATATCCATCACTTGAAGAGTAACCTTGAAGACAAATGGTCCAATACCAATAGGCAAATCAACCTCTCCGACCACTGATTTCTTCGACCCATCAAAAGCCTTGACAATCACATTGCTAAATCTCATTGGTGTGCCACCATAAGACAGCTTAGCAAGAGTGGATTTTGGCATGACATTCAGAGATGATCCAGTATCAATCAACACATTGGACATTGAGTCCTCTTTGCAACTGACAGAGATGTGCAAAGCCAAATTATGATTTCTTCCTTCCTCAGGCAAATCTTCATCACTGAAGCTCAAATTGTTACATGCAGTGATATTGCTCACAACCCCATTAAACTGATCCAGCGTCACATCATGATCCACAAAGGCTTGATCAAGTATTTTCATCAAAGAATCCCTATGAGCAGGAGAACTCGTCAGCAGCTCCATTATAGAGATCTTGTACGGAGTGCGATGCAGCTGATCCACAATCTTATAATCACTCATCTTGATAAGCTTCAAAATCTCATCCATCTCCTTTCCTGAAGATGACCCAGCATTCACTTTTGTCGCATCATTATTGTTCACAGGTACTTGAGTAGAATTCCTTTGGACATCCACAACTGTTTGAGGCTGAGTAAATACTCGTCCGCTTCTAGTCACTCTACTGACATCTGCTATATTCTCAACAGAAGATAGAGGCTTAATCTCGATTTCTTTTCCAGCTTCCAGCATGGTGGCATTGTATCTGTAAGGTACATCCTTATCAGAACTATAAGGTACAGATCCAGGCAAACATATCACAAGAGGTTCCACAACAGCTTTGCCATAATAACCAATCTCTACGCATTCCGGGATTTCAAAGCATGGTTCAATCACATTGACATCATCTTCATCTCTATCCCTCAGAATCTCAATGAGCCTTTGATCTATCATCTCTTGTAAATCTCTTCTCACAATGTAACATCCTCGAGGATTGACTGAACAAATCCTACAAGCAGCATGATTATGCTCATAATGACTGTATTCACATAGAGTGGCATGCATCTCTACCAATGACCCTCTGATGTCTTCCACATGATAAATCTTATACTTCCCAGGGCATCCATATACCATATTCACAGCAGACGCTTCATGAGTTGGCAATGGATTGTTCTGCACATTTGGGCCAATATCACGGAAAGAGAGCATTCCAGAACTGACCAATCTTTGGACTTCATTCTTCAGGGCCCAACAATTTTCCAAATCATGCCCAGAAGCATTCTGATGATAAGCACAAGTGGCATCAGCCTTGTACCACCAAGGGAGTTTCTCTGGAACAGGGGGTGGTGATCTTGGTTGAACCAACTTCTTATGAATTAGAGCAGGATACAATTCAGTGTACGTCATAGGGATAGGGTCAACATTAACCCGAGGATACGGATTCCGCCTTGCTGGTTGTTGATTAACAGGAGCTACAGGCACTGAATTCACAACAGGAGTTACTGACGCCACTTGCTGAGATTGATTTCTGAATCGACTATTCCTCCCATGAGAAACAGCATTAGCATCTGATTCTTTCTTCTTCTGGAGTGAAGAACCATACTTCTTCGCACCACTAGACGAATTGTCATTTCGAACCAAACGACCTTCTCGCACAGCTTCTTCCAATCTGACACCCATACCCACCATTTCGGTGAAGTCTACAGGAGCACTTGCAATAATCTTTTCATAGTAAAACGGACCAAGAGTCTTCAGAAAAATCTTAGTCATCTCTTTTTCTTCCTTCGGAGGAATCACTTGGGCGGCAACCTCACGCCATCTCTGAGCATATTCCTTGAATGATTCTTTCTCTTTCTGCATCATAGCTCGCAATAGATCTCTATCAGGAGCCATCTCCACATTATACTTGTATTGCTTTACAAACGCTTCAGCCAGGTCATTAAAAGTGCGAATATGGGTGCTATCAAGGCCCATATACCACTTAGAAGCAGCTCCAGTCAAACTGTCTTGGAAATAGTGAATCAACAGACGTTGATCATCAGTGTGAGTGGACATCTTCCTTATATACATCACCAGGTGTGCCTGAGGACAAGAATTTCCTTTATACTTCTCAAATTCAGGCAGTTTGACCTTAGCAGGTACTTTCACATTGGGAACAAGGCAAAGATCATGCACATTCTTTCCAAACAGTTCTTTCCCACGCAAGGCTTTCATCTCTTTCTGCAGTTCTTCAAACTGATCTTGGAAACCATCCATTCTGTCATGAATTTCACTTGGAGCAGCATCATAAATGGGCTCTGGGACAAAAGGACCAGTATGAACAATAGGAGAGGTGTTGACCATAACAGGAGTCAACGGACGAGTCATCTCAGGAACAGACAAATAACCTTCAGGCCTGCCCCATGGATATCCATTAGGCATACGTTGCTGAGTAGCACCAACAGGAATAGTAGGAATGGTTGTAGCAACAATTTCAGAAATCACAGTGGTCTGACCCTGAGCTTGGGCATTAGGAGGAGGAACTTGATTCTGATTCTGAGCAGCCATCAATGTCTCAACTAGAGCAGTGAGACGATCCACACCAGTTCTCAAAGTAACAACCTCTTCATGTAACTCACGATTCTCTTGTTCAAGACCTTCCATCTTCTTCTTGCAGTTAGCTCAAGTGTTATACCGGTGAGACAGCTTGATTCTGTATGAAGAACACTGAATAAGACCTTGGGAATACTCTCGGAAGCAAGACCAAAATGCAGAATGATGCATGAAATGCAATGCAAATGATTTTTATTTTGGTTTTCAAGGAACTTTTAAGACATTAATTGTAAACATTAGCAAAAAATATCATAAAACATAACAATATTCTTTCATTAGTAATGGAAAAGCATACAAAAGGATTCAAAGATCCAAAATTACGAAACAAAGGAAAAGCTAAAACCTAGAAGGGAACACTTCTGACGAAGATCCATCTCCTCTCTGCAGCTTCCTACGGAGCTTCTCCAATTCATCTTCATAAAAGGCCTTCAAATGAGCATTCTCGACCATCAGCTTATCAGCAACTTCTTTCCATGCAACTGAATCTTCTTGTTGTCTCTTTCGCTTTTCACCATGTTGTTGAAGTAGCTCTTCTTGATGGCGAATCTGATCCTCTTTTTCCATCAACCAACCATCTTGGATATCAAGCATTTCATCTTTTTCTTTCAAGTGTATCTTCAACTCTTTGTTTTCAAACTCCAAAGCATCTCTTTCCGCTCTCAACTTAGCCACGAGCTCTAGACGTTCTTCACTACTTTCAACAGGAGTAGTGAGAGACAATGGTGGAGTAACAAGTAGAGAAGGCTCCTCGAGTAAATAAGGCATCTGAAAAGTATGAGCTCTAGCTTGAGCCCAATCAGTATAGTCTTTGAGAGCAACACATTGTTTCGTTCCCAAATGTCTCTTCCTATCAACATGGTGCCAAGCACGCACAAACCGATTTCTCACATCCGAATTTCCATCTTGATTAAGATAGAAGATTCCTGACACAAGGATACTAGCGGGTCGCTCCTTCACGGGATAGCAAAATTGACGCCTTGCAAGAATGGGCTTGTAGGTAATTCCTCCTTGTATACCAAGAAGAGGTACATTAGGGAATTCTCCACAACTATCAATAATCTCACCAATGTCATAAGCAGGATTGTACCAATGGATATTCCCATTAGTAAGAGGCATGATCTTCTGAGACCATGAGAGACCATCAGGATTGTTCAAGAAACTCTTAGCTTGAGGTAAGTGCGAAATAAACCACTTATAGAGCAACGGAGTGCAACAGTTGATAAGTCCACCTTTCTTATCATTCCTATGGTGAATGGAATGATAAGTATCCCCAAGCAAAGTAGGCACAGGATTCCCAATCATGAAAATCCGAATAGCATTAACATCGACAAAGTTTTCAATGTTGGGAAAGAGTATCAAACCATAGATGAGCAAGGCCAGAAATGTCTCAAAAGCAATCATACTTCCTTTACTAGCCAACATAGAAGCTTTTCCAATCAAGAACTTAGAAGTCAACTCCCAAATTCCTCCTTTTTTAGTCATGTTTGCCTTCACATCTGATATCTTCAAATGAAGAAGCTTTGCTATCTCATCAACCTGGGGCTCTTTCTCCAGACCACTAAACGGTATATCATTCGTAACGGGCAAACCAATCCAATAAGAATACTCCTCTAAAGTGGGCATAAGCTGATAATCAGGAAAGGTGAAACAATGATAAATCGGGTCATAAAACTGCACAAGAGTCTCAAGAATCCCCTTTTCCACTTTAGTCTTCAAGATAGAGATCAATTTCCCATAACGGCTTTTGAAGTTAGGAACCAAAGTTGCTAGCTCTTTCAATTCCTTTGCACTTGAATTTCTGAAAGTGTACTTCTTGATGCTTCTCTTTTGATCCATGGTACCTGTGATGTTTACAAAAAATGTCTCTAAGTTCCTTGAAAACCATTTGTGAATGTTATTTTTATGAATGCATGAATGCATGGTTTATGCATCAACCACAATCAAGAGCACACAAGATCACATCAAATCACACAAAATCACACAGTCCAGGTTCAAAGGTTCGACGTCACGAGCATGGAGCCATGGGTCTACCCATCCCACAAGGAGTGATCTAAGGAATTTTGTACCTGCCAATCGGGTTCTACAAAGGTTCCCAGAGTTTTCAATCTTCTATCGTATAGTACCGGCACGCACAATTGCTCATGGGCGCCAATAATATGCCTAAAAAGACCTCGTCTGAGCGTAGTATCGCATGACAACAAGTTCAAATTGGTACTTGATCTTGTTTCTGCACTACATCCTAAAAAGGCTTAGATTGGTTAAAAGGGTTCTAGGCCATTCAGCTTCTACGGACACTCACTATTGAAAGTAATAGCGTTATCACGATGGTTCGTAACAACCTCTACTACCTACCATGAGGCCTCCACTGATTGGGGTTCCACCATATGATGCTCATGGTAAGGATTGCTCCTGACATGCGACTATTGGTCTTACCACCTCCTATCTCAAGTTACTCACCAAAGTTCGGGTTAGAACTTTATCTCATCACAGAGGAACCATCGAGCACCAAAAGAAAAAAAAAAACAAACAAAACACACAACAATATATACAAATAAAACACACAGACAAACAAAAATAGGCTTAACACACTTAAAAACTGGTTCCCCAATGAAGTCGCCATTTTTCTGTAGCGGGGAAATTCTAATATCGAAGCCATGGGATTGACTCGAATCAATATTCCGTTTGAAATCGCCACCGCGCTTTATTTTTTCAAAGGAAAAGGGAAAAGAACGTAAAACCCAAAGATGTTTTTTTTTAAAACAAGAAAGAGAACTCAGGTTCGGGTGTTGATTATATGAGGGGAAGGTTTAAAGCACCCCTCATATCTGTGGTATTCCACGGGAACCTTTTTGAAAATCTGTGTGTGTGTGTCCTAAAAAACGGTTTGTTTTATTTTTAAAATAAGCTCGGAAAAGTGTTAAGCTTTGGGCCTACATACCTCCTCGGTGCAATGGAGAAGTCAGAGCTAATGTAGTTCCGCTTTAAGGGAAAACGATTTTAAAACGAATAAACACTTTGTTGTCGTCGGAGAGAAATACTCAGCCATTGATCTTAAGCAAAAGAACAAACAAGTTCTTTGCATCGCAAATGAAGGAAGGGCTCTAACTCGGATAAAATCAACGAGTATGCCACTAGCTCTCTCACGCGGAAAAGATCTCGTTTTTATCAATCAATTTCAAAATCATGGGGTATAACCACTCGTTTCGACAATTAACGGTGTCTAAACTTTTGAAGAAAAGCCACTAAGGGCGAAAGATATTTTTTGAGAAAAGGTTTTGAAAAGGTTGCAAACATAAGAAGATTTTGGAAAAAAGGAGAAGATTTTGAAAATCTAAGAAGTGGGAGGAGATGAAGAGGCTAACCTAGTGCATAAAATAAAAGCTAAGGAAAGAAACGGTCTAACCAAATTAAGAAGCCAACACTTGACATTAAGAGTCAAGGTAGTTTTCCTATCCTTTGGAATTATCAATACTGTCATACCCTAATTTTTGACCCCCCTGAGATGACATATCTTCAGGATTTTTCATCAGGTCAAGACAAGTACCCAGAGCAGTCATTTCTCCATCTAGTACCTAATCGAGGATGCTCAAAGACAAGAAAGCTCAGGCAAAGGATCAATCAATACAAGGATTAGTCCCTAATACAATCATGAGGCTCAAAGACTTCACTTTTCTCATCTATGATTGATTAGACATCCAGTCATATGAGTACAGGTTTACTCAGGTCGCCAGACTAGGGTTTTGAGCCTATCAAGGACTGAAATCAGGGATCACATTTGGGAAACCCTAAAAAACCTCAGAGGGTCATTCAAAGACATCAATCATCTTCAAATAACTCATATTACAAGGTCTACTGGACATCACACTTCAATTCAAAGTCTACAGTCATTACTTTCACATGATCGACAAATTAGGATTTTGACCTAATTCACCAAGATAGTTGACTTCTGATCAGGGCATGAATCCAAAACTCAAGACATGATTCAAGGATCTCTACTACCTCCATATAATCCATTTATATCATCCATTTGTGGAGAAGATCTTATTTCTACACAAAAGCCCAAAAATTCACTTTGTCAGGGAAAAGTCAACTGTGAAGGATCATCATTGACTTTTAAGGTTTTTGGTCAAAAAATGACTTTCAAAGATCAATATCATCAATATATGGATGTCAAAGTCATTTGGCCAAAGAAATTCAAAGAAATTCATCAAGGAGCGAAAAGTCGGGAATTAGGGTTTTTGAAGGCATGGTGAGATCTCAAAATTTCACCTACACAACTCAAAAAACTTCCAACATGAAAGTTGTAGATCTTGCAAAATAAAACAACATCTTACAAAGGAACTTTTTTCAAAAGATCAACCATTTATGAAGTTTTGGAAATTTTGAAGTTTAGGTCATAAACACTTAGAAATTTTTCTAAGTGTTTTAACCTAGTTTTCATCCAACTTTGGGCTCATTTTTCACAAATTTCCTAAATGATTCTGAAGAAGACATAAACTAATGATTTGAAGTAGATGTTTAGGGCTTTCCAAATTGTGTTCAACCTTCTCCAAATTCAATTTGAGCTAGGAGTTATGCTTGTTCAAAGTTGGCCTCATGAAGTAAAATTATAGGTCATGGACACTTTTGGACTTTGCAAATTTTGTGCAAATAACCTCTCTTATGGATGCTACACGACCCATAACACATCTGAAACCATGCCATGCATTCATTTTCACCATGCCATAAGGATTGAAGAAGATTCTAAAAACAAGAACATGTGATTATGTAATGATTACATTTGTGAATTTATGGCAAATTGATGAATCACCCAAGGAATCTTCTCACCAACCAATTAGAGCTCATTTCTGGCTCAGAATTGTCCCCTAAGATCAAGCAAAATCGAGGGCTAGGGGATTGATCAAATGGAATCAAAATTCTCATCATTGCATAAGAGATATTTGCAAAATTCCTTCATGGCTAAGAAAGCAAATCAACTTCACTAAGGAAGCTCACTCCTCTGCAGCTATACTGATCCATTTGCCTATAAATACAGATGCATTCCTCATTCAAAAACACATCAAAGCAACCATATTACTTGCTTTCTCTTTCTCTCCTCTTGTTCATTGTTTTTCAAAGTTCTTTGGCAAGAAGAATCGATTTCTTCAAACCAAAGCTTATCTTTGGAAAGTGAGCATTCTAACATCTCAAGGGAGGTCATTTGAGGTGATCCAAGCACCTGGATCACTTCTGTAGGTGGAGGAACACCATTGTTGCTCTCACTTTGGAGCACTTGCAGTTGGAGGTCCATGGAGTAATTCAGAAGGTTTCAAGGCAAGCCAATCATCCAGACACACTCCTCAGGTCATAGTGAAGCTAACCAGATGGCTGCAGCTCATCTGTAACTCAGGATTCAACAACCTCCATGTCCACTTGAAGCTCAAATCGAGGGAGGTCCATAGAACAATTCAGAAGGATTCAGGCTACAATAAGCATCCAGTTAGCATCATTGAGTCTCAGGGAAGCTATTGAGATCATTCATTCAAACCCAGGTGCTCTCAATCATCCTCACGATCTCCATTTTCAGAGGTAAGTTTCTGAACTTCACCTCTCTAATTTAAGTACCTTTTGTGAAATAGCTCGATTCTATCTTGTTCAGCATCATCAGAGGATTGAAAACCCTCTATCATCATCCATTTATCTTTCAGTATAGTCATTTAATTTGATTTTGAAATTTTAGGGTTCTTCACGATTTCTGATAAATTAGTTAGATGTAGTTAATGATAGTTCATGTTAGTTACATATTTAGAATCGTGAGTGAAATTAGAGCAAGTTTCGTGTTTACATCATGACAAATGGTTGAGAAACGAGTGAGTTCAGAAATCCAAAAATGGAGAGCTTAAGGTTGAAGACGAAGATGGTGGTGGCGCGCAAATTTGAATTCTCAGGGCAGGGTTTATTTTATTTTGAATGGTATGCGTTTTATTAACGACTAAACAACTTGCCCTAGTGGCCACACATGCGCCCTTAGTATCATCATGCCACAAGTCTGGGGTTCGAATCCCCCTCGCCCCAGACTTTTTCATCCTTTTATTTTTTTCAGATTTTTCTAACTTGTTTTAAAACAAACCCAAATGCGCGCGCGTTATAGTCACCAACTGGCGTTTGGCTCAGTGGTGTTGTTTTGAGTGTGTGGCTATAAGGGCGTGAGTTCAAGCCTTGCTAGGACCAAAACCTATTTTTTTATCACTTTTCTAACTTAATTCCTTCACAACTTTAACCAATTATTTAACTTATCAAATTAATTCATTTTGACTTCATTTTTTAAACACTTGTTGATTAATATATATATTTTATAAATAATCAAAAAAATCATAAAAATATTATTTATTTCATGTATTTTAATTAGGTTTAAAATAGTATGTTTTAAATGTTTTCTTAAATACTTTAAAATATATATATTCATTTTGTTTTAACCTAATTACTTTGTGAATAATGTTATGATAAAAACCCTATTTATTTAGGTCTTAATTAGGTATAGATTTCATCTTTGCCTTAATTAAGTTGACTTTTGTCAATCTACAAAATTGTTTTCAATCTCCGATTAAACAGACGATTAAGGTTTTCAAACAACAAAACCTTATATCATTTCAATCTTTTCTTCAACTGTTTTCATAAACAGTAAATCATTTTTAAGTGGGCCTCTAATAGAGTGTAAGTCCCAAAAACCTTCTCTTCTTAGCTTGTTTTCAAAACTGTATTTTCAAAATCTTCTTTCTGTTTTCAAAACATTCTTCTGGTATTTGAAGGGCATTATTCCCGGTGAAACTCTTCAGATACCTATGTGACCTTTGTCCATCTTCACTTCTTCTGTTTTCAAAAACCATTAACTGTTTATCATATACATTCAACTGTTATCAACAAAACAACAAAAATACTGTTGAGGCTCTGTACATACTTCTTCAATGGCCTCCACTCCATCCAGGTTAGGCTTTACAAGCTTTCAATTTACAGTCTTCATTTAAATTACTGTCAAATATAAACTGTGCATATATTAGTTTAGAACTGCGTTTGAGTATAAACCTTAGGACAGTTAAACTATATATATATTATAGGAATATGGCCTAGGATTGAGAATGTCTTCCCGGTGAAGGCTCTTTCCTAATTAGAGATCTGTAGTTCAAACCCCCAAGATGAATTATTCCCGGTGAAACGTCTTGGCAAAAACCTTAGAATCCAAATAATAGGACACATCCACCCAAAGAGGAATTATTCCCGGTGAAACCTCTTACCCATTTGCTTAGAGCCAAAATAAGTTCAAAACTACATAGCTTTCTCTTGTGCTATAACAAGGACCCTCGATTAGCCTCCTCTTGGGCTTTGTACAAGGACCCACAGGCTTCTTAAAAGCATTTCCAGCTTCCTCTTGAGCTTGTATACAAGGACCCATCAGGTTTCTTATAAACATAGGAACAGGTCTTTAGTCACCTTTTAGCCTACCCTGGTGAGTTTCTTCCAATTTAAACCAGACTTAAAACAAGCTAAGTTTGTCTCAATTTTGCATTGAGTACACTTTTTGGAATGAGAGACATGGACAGTCTCTGTCACCCTTATCTTCATCAATCCTCCTTAGTAGAGTCTAGGATCTATGTTTTGGTCATCCTCAGCATTGAGTCAGCCTTCATCTTGGGCTTTAAACAAAGAGTCTCCACTAGATAATCTTTCTGCCATCCACTTTTCAATCATAAATACCCTGGAAAGGGTTAGCCTCCAAAGTCATTTAAAATCAATCCATTCCTTCATTTCAACAAAAAAACCCCTGGAAAGGGTTAGCCTCCAAAATTAATAAATAAATAAATAAGATTCATCTCTCTTAGGAGATAATTTCCCCAAAAGAGTCAAAACCCCTGGAAAGGGTCAGCCTCCAAAAAAACATGATAAAGTCAGTCTTTTAACAGACAAATTCACCAGCTGAGTCAAAATCCCTGGAAAGGGTTAGCTTCCAAAGAAAAACAGTCTTTTAATAAATAAAATCTCCTCAGTAGAGTCAAAACCAACAAAAACAGTTAGCCTCAACCTTGGGCTTCATACAAGGCACCCAAACAATAAAACTCCCCTGTCAAGAGTCAGCCTCAACCTTGGGCATTGTACAAGGCAGATAATAGAGTCTCCCCAGTGAGTTCTTCATCATTCAGTAGCCACAACCTTGGGCTTTGTACAAGGCAGATAAACCATACTTTCATGTGTCAAAGATTCCTAACACTTAGGATCTTTCCCCATATAGTCATCCATACTCAATTCATTTATTTAAGAGTCCGCCACAACCTTGGGCTTTGTACAAGGCAGAAAATAGTGTTTTTCCCTAGCTAAAGTTAGCCACAACCTTGGGCTTTGTACAAGGCACACAAATAGAGTCTCCCTAAGTAGAGTCAGCCTCAATTCTGGGCTTTGTACAGAACACAAAAATACCCTGTAATTAATTCCCAATGGAGTCATCTCCCAGAGTCAATAATATTAATTAATCAATCAAAAAGCCTCAAGCTTGGGCCTCATACAAGCCAGCTAAAGTCAAATCTTTTATACAGTAGATAGACATAGCTTATCTCTATAGAGAGATATTTTTACTACTCTACCACATTCAAACAAACAAACATTTCAATTTCAATTTCAATCAAAGTCTCCCATTTAGGACTCTGAAAGACATGCTCTGGCACATCCCCAGACTTGTACACTTTCCCTAATTTGGACGAGCATCTTTCTTTCATTTAAGAGGCATCTGACTGGCATACTTGCACACACACAAGTAAGGTCCCCCTCTTGAATGAAATGAATTCAGTTATTCTGTCACTCTTTCAAAATGTTTGTGGTAGAATAGTACAAATACCTCTCTGTAGAGATGATTTCATGTCTCTTTACTGTAAACAGAGATTTAATTCCAAGCTTCAACCTTGAGCTTCAAGCAAGGCACAAAAAAACAATTAATTTCCCTAGTTAGTTCCCCGAACTACATTAAGCTCTGACTTCCACTAGGGATATGTAGGCATGAGGTTCACAAGGAATCTCAGCGAGCTAATAAAATACCAAAAATAGTCAGTCTGTCTGTCTGTCTGTCTTTTCAAATCAATTCAATTCCTTCTCCTAACACAAAGGAGAAACTTTCCCAATCATTAGCAGCAAACACAATCACAATGACACAGAGAAGGTTCCTGTAGAGTACTACAGATATGTAGGGTGTTTAAACACTTCCCTATGTATAACCGACCTCCCGGACTCCAGAATTTCTAGTCTAGGTGAAATCCCCACACTTAGCAAACTCCTAGGGTTTAGTTGAGATCTTTTTTCCCCTTTCCTACTCGTAGGACCAATAAGAAAGTTCGTGTGATATCGTAGGAAGAACTGAAATAAAATTCATCCCACCACGGGCGCATTCTCCTTCCAAATTTCGCGTGAAGGGTCTAGCGTGCCGTCCTCCCAAGTGAAACGGGGAGGTAAAGAAAACGACACCACAAATACCAACACATTAACACTTGAGGATCCAGATGACCTTATTATCTTAGCACCACTTTGCATTAAGAACATTAAGAATCTGACGAAAATCGGGCAGAGTAACGGCTGTTTTTGGGTAAAATCCTTATCTCAATGCCTTGGAATTAACCATCAAGGGCTTTCAAGGAAATACCTGCACACATAAACAGACAACAATCCAATGCCAGACAGACAGAATAACAGTAGAATAATAACAGAAAGGGTCCAGAGGCACTAAGTCCATAAGTCCGAATCTCCAAAATGCTCAGGATAGTAACCAATAGTCCAAAGAGAGCCTGATGTGTTTTTTAGATTTTGGTTGTTTATAAGTGTTTTAGCATAAAAGTAAAGTATGGTCCAAGTGGACAAAAGAAAAATAGCGGAAGCATAAACATATGTCCAAGTGGACAAAGAGAAAATGGCGGAATGTAAATATGATGAAATGATAAAATAAAGCGATAAAGCGAGAAATATAAAGAGCAATATAATAAAAGTGAGGAAATTAAAGTCAATTGTTAGATGTTAAAGATAACCATCTTGAAACTTGTCAAGTATGTTATCAAAGTTAGTAATGAAGATTGATGGTGAGTGAAGGATGTACTCGGATTTAAATTCAATGGAAACTTGTCACAAGCTTGATAAAATCATAGCGACTACACGACAAATTTCCATAAGTCATAAATCAACCGCATACAATTCTCTTCCATATTTGATCTTTTTGATTCGGGACACGAAATATTGCGCTATGTTAAGCAGATCGCCAAGTGATTTATGTAGAAATCACCCTACAACAAGGCCGGTCAAAACTTTATGTGCTAATGCATGCGAGAAGAACGACATGTAGATCACCTTCCGAAAGCAATACCGCACGAAAAGAAAATAGGTAACGATCTAGTCTTTACTAAGAATCCATAAGAATTCTCAAAGTATTAAGACTTTCATCGATCAAAAGAAAAAAAAAAGGAGAAGAAGAAGATAAAATGCATAAAGATAATCAACTCACACTATCATTAATATCATTCATCTAATATTATGGATTTGGTTCTTTCAAACCTATCAACATCCTAGATCCAATGATATTAATGAAGTGGAGGAAGTAGGAAACCAAAACAAGCATAAAAAAGGCAAAAAAACACATTCTGCCAGCAGGAAATCGATTTCATGCAGGGGGAAATCGATTTCCATAGTGCAGTTTTAAAAAAAAAATAGGTTACGTTCAGCAGGAAATCGATTTCAGCCTTAAGGAAATCGATTTCCTCAGTGTAAATTCCAGCAAAAACATCATTTAAAGGCATGAAACTTGACTTGAACAAATATACAAACACCTTATGAACAAACATCAATTGGAGCACGAATTTTCCATCAAATCACCATCAAATAGAACCAATATAGCATCAAAGATGCATCACACACAAGCAACAATGAATCACATTATGATATACAAAAAGGATGAAGAAAATTTACCAAATCTTGAACAAAACTTAGATCTACTTCAAGAATCACTAACACAAATCTTGATCTCTCAACAATTGAAGAAAAAAAGAGTGAAATGGATGGTGGCTTAGCTCAAAGTTTGTGAGGTTCAAGATGTGACTCACAAACTTTATGAAAGAACAAAGAGCTTTGGTGAATTTGGTAGGGATGAGGAGAGAAATTGCAAGGGGTTTTTTGGCTCTCAAAGCTTGAGAAATGAGAGAGTAGAGGGCTCTATTTATAGGATGAGATCAAGAGTAGTGGTAGTTTGGTCTTTTTGCATTTGGTAATTAGCTTGTGTTTAATTGGTAATTAAAGTGGCATTTAAATGGTAAGAAATGGTAAAATGAGGTTTAAGTGGGTTTAATGAAGGGATTAATTTTGATGAGGTGGAAAATTGGTAAAATGATAAAAAATGATCAAAGAAAAAGGTGCCAAAATGATGTCAAGCTTCCCTCCTTATATTTTTTGAATTTCGCCTTAAGGAAATCGATTTCCCCAGGAGTGAAATCGATTTCACTCTGTTCCAGAAGAGAAATTGGCGCAAAATAAACTAGGGAAATCGATTTACCCAGGGGGAAATCGATTTCATGCTGTCCAGAATGTGATTTTGTTGAAAACTGCTGCAGGGAAATCGATTTACCCAGTAGGGAAATCGATTTCATCAATAAAAAATGTGAAAAATGCCTTGTTTATTGCATGTCTTGGCTTGGTACCTACAAAACAAAAGCCTACAAAGAAACAAAGCAATATTTTTGGTATTTGGGTTAGTATAATATGTATACAAGATAAACAATCATTGGTGCTTGATGGTCCCTCTTATTGATGAGGTGAGTGCAACACCATAAACAAAACATCCAAGTGAAGCTCTTGATTAGTGATTGAGATATGAATGATATAAGATCTTAGGGTCAAAAATTGGGGTATGACATATGGTATGACCACACTTAATCAACACTGCAGTAATGCTTTCCATCTACCAAACGTACCCACCTTAGACACACTCTTCCATCTGAGCGATAAAATAATACTTACACTTTTCACCAACCGCTTCCTTCAAGAAACTCAATACTCATATCCCTATAACATTTAATTCCAATTATCTGTCTCCTCTTAAGTCACACCATCAATTATCCAACACATTACATTCCGCTTTTTCCGCACTACTCTGATTACTCATTACAACCATCTATACCAAATAGATTTCTGAGTTATACCCAACTCTGGCCCTTTTTACTCATTCGTTCAAGAATAAATCTTTACCATCCATGGTACTAATCCACCACTCATCAATACTTACTCGCACTCAAAGCAATTCCTGAGTTACTACATCTATTAAAACATTCCAACCATCGGAATGAGTGCACACACAAGTAAGTATAATCATGCTCATCAGCCTCTATACGCCATTTCTTACAAAACAACTCAAATTGAGTTTCGCTCTTTTATAAGAATTAAATCACTTTCTCTCTTCATAGAGTATAATTCCTCATTATATCTGGAATCTACAATGTCACCTCAATAACAGCGCAAAATTATTACAACATCATATAGCATCAACTCTTCGTTTTAATTTTACCAAATACATACTCGTTAACTACGTACAACCGTAATAACATATTCGTCATCTCGACAATTATTCAAAAGAGTTACAATCCTTCGACACGACATCCTCACATCCACTGGATTCTAAATCCAACAAATAGATCAATACATATTCTCTATGTAGGCTTCCGACATATTAATTCCTTACTTCCCGCGAGTAGTACTCATAACACTACTCCACATCACACTTTCGCTGCGCGACTCTGATTACCCGTCTTAAGTCATCATCCACCATGTTGCACTCTTTCATATTCACTTCTTCATAAGTTAACACAACATAGTGAGTGATTATTCTCACAGCTTAGTAATCATCACATCTTAAACCATTAAGGTAACAAAACAAGCTTATTTCTTCTATTTGATTCCATCTACTACCAACAAGAGATTTAGGGTGATCAAGTCCTAAATTTGTCAATAGATAGTTGACAATCATATTTAAGAATAAACCGTCGTTACTACATAATAGTGTCCATTCTGAGTTTGCACCCAAACTCATTAACATCGTCATAGTCCAATAATTCAATACGGTGTCCTTCTTCTAGAATATTCTTCCGAAGCTCAACACATCCGTTACACAAATCCAATCACTCAACCTCATTATACTATTCTCGTCGATTCTGAATCCACCGCCTTTACCTTGGTAATTCAAAGTCAACCTATCGATCAACTCAACATCATCTTTCTGACCTTCTCTAATCTCGTCAAGAATACCACTAGTCATCTTTTAGCATACCCAAATCTAACACTATTAGGAGTTCCTTCACATACCAACTCAAGTCTCAAAATCGTCCAATTAAATCCAACTCCTTCACCATTAGCACCGACATATTTAAAGACTTCCTACGCAACACAATAACACAACATTCATAACTCGTGGTTTTTAATCCAAATTCCATGACATCCTTCACGTCCAGATATCATTCCACTCGGAATCTCCACAAAGTCTTCCTCACGTCAACAGATGTTAGAAATTCCCTACAATTCTTCTTTTATACTTATCGTTACCTTGCCATTACAAATACGATTCCAAGAGTTTAAAGTTTATTCCATCTTTACTACTAATTCACTCTTCACTAAAATTCATCGGTATTCAAATCATCTTTATGACCGAACATCTCATCAACTTATTCATCGACAACATATTCTACTCAATTTTGTTTCAAACAATCGCAGTAGTAGGCATTCTTATTCAACAAGTTTCACGCTTCCTTAACCAACTTCACAATATCCCCTTATAGGATCAATCTAATGTATTCATAACTCTCCCATAAGGTAGAACATAATTCCACCACTTCGTAGGTTCAAACGGCACATTAATCCGACACTCGAAACTCAAGATATGAATTTTCCAATCATTGCCCGAAAATGCTACACTGACATCATGCGACTACACTCTATACGATATATCCAAAACTCCTCATTTGGTAAATTAACTTCTTAAAATTACTTCTCAACAAACCTTCTAATTATTCCTTCAATCCATTCAACACTGACACTGACATCCCGTGCAGTACCAATAAACAAGTCTAATTCTAAGAACAAGAGTAACCGTAACTTCACCTCTTTCCAACGTCATCCTGTCACGATTAATTATGTTACAGCTGCTGAAACAATTTTTATAACAAAGTTCATCTCGTTAGCTTTCCAACGCTTCAAACGGAACTCAAATCGGATGTCCAGAACTCCAGTTATGAATTTTCGAAGTTCCGCAGCTATTCATCAATTTTCCTGCGTTTTGCTTACGAAAATCTCACTCCAAAACTCATTCTCTTCAACTCGATCACATTCCAAACAGCTCCTTATCATATATCTTCACTTCCAAACATTCTTATAACTTGAGCAACACATCCCATCGCCAAAGTGCGATTTCTGGAACATTACGACAGCAATCCTCTTTGCAAACATGCAACTGATCCTCTTCCAAGACCCAAGGCTACTCAACTGACAACTTCGCAGCACACCAGCAGAGCTGACACACCGCAAATTTCCAATTTTACTCTCCTACAAATGATCACCAAATACCTCTAATCATCTTCCTTCAATTCGGGAAACACCAAACTCCCACAACGCTTGCACTATTGCCCACAACAGCCTACTAAATCAATCATCTTACAATTGAAACATAACCGAGAAGCGAAGCTTCTCCCCCACTTGTTTCAATCCAACACCTGCAACAAACAACCAAGTACCGACAGTGATTCACTCACATATCGCGTACCAAGGGATAATATGCCGACAGTATTCAACCGTCGTGCAACTCAACTGACTCGACAATTGGCCGGACGGACCGACCTGCTCTGGTACCACTATTGTAACACCCCTCTAATACCCCGCGGCAATTAACAAAATTAAACCAGAGTAAACATGCAAAGGGTGTCACAATTCAAAAATAAAAGAAAACACACGTTCGGCATATGTCATGCATTCACTGAAACATCTGAATTATAACTCATTAGATAAAAATCATGTTTACACAGCGGAATCAAATCATCAAGTCAACATTACATCGTTAATGTATCAGACTTCAAATAAAATAAACAATAGAGTTATAATCAAAGCTCAAAACATCGCGTTCCCAGTGTTACATCTATTAGAGCATGACACCGACACAACAACTAAACCGACTTATGAGCTAATCCTCACCAAGTCAAAAGCAGCTATCCTCAATCTGAAAATGTCAACAGTAAGGGTGAGTCTCGTCACAGTTAACAAATGTTATTGCATCTTAAATAACAACACATCATAGTTATATCATTCACCGAATTCATCATATTCAGATTATCAGGAACATTCATCATTTACACAAATACCAACAGAACACACCTTTCAAACAGACAATCATACTCAACATTAATTCAACAAAACACGCAATCAACACATCATCAATATTTATAACACTGAAATACTTCCAATCATGTTATAAAAGTATGCATGTGTATGAACTGACATTATGCATGTGGTACCAACATCATCCAATGGGAATAACCCATGACCGATCCAACATCATCCAGATACGGCCCTGCCAGCACAGATTCCACACAATGGGAATCATGCCCTTCACTGATCCAACACACCCTTATGGATACAATATCATCAATGCACAAGAATGAATGCAACATATACAACATACTTATACCATCGTCAAGTCTAATGAGTAACATCGTCAAATACTCATTTCATCATCATCATCAACATCATCATCTTCATCAAAGTATGTTTATATACATTAGCATCATTCAAATACAGCCAATCATCATCATCATTAAATAACATACATGTGTCCACATTAATCATCATCATTAACAAGAAGAACACACATGTATCCACATCATTCCAACACAACTCAATCAACATAATATAATTCACAACAAATCATCACATCATAATGTTTTTCAAACAACATCTTATATTGTCACATTTTATCATATATGTCAACAATACACCATCCAATTAAACAAATCGTCACATGATTAATATTTCAACATAGCATGTATTCAACATATCTCATCACATATATGTACAATACATCATTCACCAAGAAATAAAAATCATATTTAAAAATAATTGGATTCACACCTCATTTCATCATTTAAACACATAGGCTATCTCATAAGATTCATCGTGCTCGAAACGGCACTAAAAACGGACCTACGGTTCGAAAGTTACACATCATTTAACTTTTCCAAGAAAACAACTAACGCTACAGCACGCGGCGCAACCAAGGTTCGCGGCGCGACCTGAACCACACAAACGCGTTCGCGGCGCCAACCTATGCACGCGGCGCGGAACGAGAAAAAGTTACGCCTTCGCGGCGCCAACACGGGGACGCGGCGCGAACTGGCGATTTCACAGACTTTCGGGTCTGCGTCAGATCCTGCGATCTCACCCAATCTGAGTCCAAAACTGACTCTAAACATCATATACAGGTAGTTAATCATCAATTGCATCATTATTCATCATCACACATCAAAACAACACCTAATCAATCAATAATCCATGCAATTTTCATCAATTCATAACCTCCCAAAACCTATCATATAATCCAATTGACTCAACAACATCCCTAATCAATATCATTATCCAAGAATACGATGAGAGATGATAACCGGAGAGTCCCCCCATTACCTTAGCCAAGAGTGCTTAATCTTTGGTCTCTCCCTCTTTAGTTCTCCTTCGGTTCTTCGTGTTCCCCAAAACCTCTGTTCTGCTTTTCACGTTCCTCCTTCCTTTCTCCCAATTCTTATTATTTTATAAAAATAAACTTTAATTGGAATAAGACCTTTACTAACATAACACCCCCTCATTCCTTAACATCACACATGGCCCAACACCATAAACCATCCTTTTCCAATTAACTTCTACAAATCACCAATAATTCTAATTATTAATTAAATTTCTATTTAAATTAAAAATTAAAATATACGGGTGTTACAGTGCATATCAAACACAACCACACAAGCAACCTGCAAGACATACAATCCAGACAATACAGGAATACATCTCATGGATGAGAGATCAAGAATAAGTTCGTGTCCCACAAATAAAGTGAAACACAACGCAATTGAATCCCAATCGACCTCTCTCAAAGTACCTTGCACAAGCTAGCACACTTACTAAAAATAACAAGGAAATGCGAACAAAGTCGCTTAATCGGATTATGAAACAAAATAGAGGTAAAATTCTAATTAAATTCTAAGAACAAAATCTAACAAGAATATTATTTTTCATGGCATTTTTACCTAAAACAATAGAATAAATCTATGTACAAAATATTAAATCTAACACGGAAAATAGTACATGTTTTTATTATCTTTTTATAAAACAAATGTAGAAAAAAAATTTTAATTCTAACCAGAAAAGATATTACATGTTTTTATTCATCTTTTATAATGTCAAAAATCTAACAAAGAGAAGATGATTTTTTATGTCATTTTTATTGATTGATTTTATATGCTAAAAATAAAATAAAACAAGCTAGTAACAAAACTAACTCTAATATGAACTCAGGGGTTTTAAGTGTGAAAATAGGGTGCAGGGAGGAAATCAGGCGCTGAGGCCCAAGGATATTAAGGCCCAAGCAGATTTTTGTAAGTCAGATTTTCTCTTCAGCCAAAAATGACTGTGTCGCTGGACTCTAATGCGAGGTGCTATACACAGTTTCATGTGAGGCCCATGGGATTCAACCAATTGATCCAACTACTTGCATTATTCAGATTCTATCATTTTGATTTGTTCAGATTCAATTAATACTATCAATCTCAATTAATCACAACTAATTAATGTGTTAACTCAATTAACATTCAGTAATCATGCAATTATTCCATTTGATTTCGATTAACAAAAGTGTAATACCCGATATAATTGTTGCATAATAATTATCACTGAATAATATTGGTAAGATTATTATGGAACAAATATTAGAAGTCCTACTATTTAGTGTAATTGGGAAAATAGCTAAATAAAGGGATTAAGGGCATTATAGACTTTTCACTTCTTAAATAAGTCAACTAAGGTTTATTAGTGTTGACATTTCTATTTGGGAACAAAATAAAAACAGAATTGGGGAGAAAGAAGAGGAACAAAACGTGAAAGAAGGAGCAAGGAAGAAGAATTTCACTTTTGGCCAAATTTCAAGCTCAAGGTCTCACCCAATCTTGCATGCATTAAGAATCAGTACCAAGTCTGTTCCTGAATCATCTTCATCACCTATCCAACTCCATCTTCATCTCTCTCAAGGTGAGTCCCATAGTTAGAGACTTTGGGGTTTGTGAGTTTTGAATGAAATTAGGGAATTGGGGTTTTGATGATAAATTTGTGTTGCATGTTGATAAAATGTTTGTATCTCTGTGGAATTCTGCTAATAATTGATAATGCATGATTTGGAATGATATTGAGATGTTATAGGTGTTTGGGTTGAAGTTGGAATTGGTTTCGAACCCTCAAAATGCAGAAAAACTGACTCTGCTACAGGGTAATCGGTTACTGGCTTTTGAGTAACCGGTTACTCTGTTGAAAAATGCGTTTCTGGGCATTTTGTATGCCAGTAACCGGTTACTGGCTTCTGGGTAACCGGTTACCCTGGGTGTAAATGGAAAATTTTGCAATCTTTGAAAATTCATAACTTTCGGCTCGGGTATCGGAATTGCGCAAAGTTTATATCGTTGGTTCCAAAACCAGAATGTTGGATTTAATAATATTAGATTCCCGCTTAGTGATCCTTGTTGGGTGAAGTTTTATGTTACTATTTCCCCCGAGAGCAGTTCTGTTATGTATAAGGAACCGAATGCCTCCTTAGTAGTCTAAGACTTGTTTAACTTGTATTTTAACATGTGGTATTGCGTATGATCATGGATGTGTTATTTCTCAATATGTAGATTATTGAAGGATGCATTATGTAAATATTGTACTATGATCATGTTATGTTTTCCGTTGTTCCGGTTGAACATTCGGAAGTTGTGTGCCTGTGTGGCTTAGTGATGTGATTGATATATGCTTGAATCGAAGTAGACCTAGGCTACTAGGTGGTAAAGCGCACATGACAGATATTACTATTGCGGTGGCTGAAGGGGTTACCTTCAGTAGGAAAACATCGGCTTTTTGGTAAGTCATACACACCTGAGCTACCATTGCGATGCGCTCAGAGGGTCTTTATGGCGTTTCCTCTAGCAGGTAAACATCTGTGTGCTTGGTATGGTGGGGATATGATGTCACGTAGGCAATATCATGTCAGGAAAACTCACCTCTAGTGATGTCAAGTAGATAATCACTAGGCTTTCACCCGGTAGGCTTGTGTAGTCATTATGGCATATTTGCACTAGCGGTTACACATCTGCGTATAGTTGATCGATGGGGTTGTGACGCCAGTTAGGAAAGGTCACAACAGGAAAACTCGTCGCGGATGAAATTCCATATAGGAATGATCCGTTTCATCTAGCGGTGTGCATGTGCAAGTCTTTTGACGTGTAGGCACAAGAGGTAACTCATCGAGGGTGTGGTATTGCGTAGCCTAAGTAGAAAGGTAGAACTTACTTCTGGAATCCTCGTACACGTGTACGAGTTTGCATATTTGTTGTATTTGGCTATATGCTTGTTGCTACTTCATTGGTTTGTCATAGGACTTCCAATGGTAGTGTACCTTGTTGTGTATTTGCACCCAGCCGTGAGATAAACCTCGAATTCTCGGTGGATTCGTTGTTGCATGAACCTTGTAGATCTGAGTGAACCCGTAAGATAGGGGGACTCACTTAGATTTAGTAATCTCACCCCATTCTAATTATCTTATTTTCAGGTGGTTCGAGACAGGATAAAGGCAAGGGTAAGATGGATTAGTCTTGTGATGATGCTTCTTGGCGACGTCTTTTCCCGTTTTGTATCTTCCAGTTGTATATCTTTTGGATGATGTATTAGTACCACTTTTGGAATTATGTATTTTGGCCATGATACATTCGGCATTTGTACTTGTACTAATACCCTCTATATGTTCCGCTGCTTATGTATGACTTTCACGTACCATTTAATACCATATGCATGTTATCCTAGGCTATGATATGTATGGGGTGTTACAGTTGGTATCAGAGCTGGTCGATTCTCGGCTTTGCCATGAAACATCATAAGTCAGTTTAATTCTGCCTCATATGTGTAATTATCGGCATGGTTCCTTATGTCTTACTTATGGCATTGAGCCAGATCAACTTGATTCTATGTGTAGGACAAACAGGAAAATGGCTGATGGACGCAGAGGTCCCAGAAGGCCCAGGACTAGGAATGTAGAGCCTGAGACCCCAGTTGGAGATGCTAATGCACCATGGTTCCAGGTGATGCAGCAAGTGCAACAACAAAATCAAATGATGATGCAAATGATGCAGAACATGCAGCAACAACCACCAGCTGCTCCTATTCCTGTTCTGCAAGCCGCGGTTGGGCCAGATTTTCGTGCTTTCTTCCGGATGGATCCTCCAGAGTTCACAGGTGGTCTTGATCCAGTGATCGCCCATGATTGGTTGGCCAGCATGGAAATGATATTTCAGGCCATCCATTGCACTGAAGAAGAAAAGGTGATCTTTGCCGCTCAGAAGATGAAAGGACCTGCTGGTAGGTGGTGGAATACAACATCGACCTATTTCATTTCTCAAGGAATACCTAAGGATTGGCAACATTTTAAGACGGCCTTCTTGGAGAAATACTTTCCTAACAGTTTGCGAGCCCATAAGGAACGAGAGTTTCAGATGTTCAAGCAAGGCAACATGTCCGTTTCGGAGTATGCTGAGAAATTCGAAGACATGGCTGCATATTCTCGACAGGCTGTTTATGCTCCTGACGAATTATGGAAGATTGACCAGTTTCTTTTTGGGCTGAATGCTGATGTTGCCCATAGTGTGTCTCAAAGAGAGTTTACCACTTATGCTGAGTGTTTGAGGCAATGCTATGTTGCTGAAAACAGTTTGAAGAGGGTTCAAGAAGAAAGGGAGCAAAATAGGTCAGCACGTAGGGATCAAGGAAAGGCGGGCCAATATCTGAAACCCCGCAATTCTCCAGCTGTAAAGAAGCCAACATATGTTGATCGTCCAGCTCCAGCTCCTCTATGTGGCAAATGTAACAAAGGCATCATGGGGAGTGTCCTGGTACTCAAAGGAGGTGTTTCAGATGTGGATCCCCAAATCACTTCGCGAAGAAATGTCCAGTTCGTGAGACTCCTGAGAAGACAAATGGTCGGGTTTATACCTTGGATGCTAGGAAGGCTGAGGGAAACACCAACCTAGTTGCTGGTACGTGTTATGTTAATAATCAACCTTTGTTTGTGCTAGTTGATTGTGGAGCGACGCACTCCTTTATTTCTAATCAGTGTGCACAAAGACTTGGATTTGAAGCAAGTCTTCTTCCTAATCCTATGATTATCTCGTCTGCTACTGATGATGTGGTGGAAGCTCGGAAAATCTGCAAAGATTGTTCTGTCACTTTCAACTGTCAGAATTTCTTGATTGATCTCATTTGCTTGCCTCTCAAGAAGATTGATGTGATATTGGGTATGGATTGGTTGTCAGCTAACTCAGTATACATTGGATGCAAAGAGAAGGCTATTTTCGTTCCCGCTGAGGAGACTACTCCGATGGATGCTATTGGTAATCTGATTGAAGGTACGGTTAAAATGGTCAATTATCTTTTTACACAAGAGAAGTCTTTTCTTTTGATTCTCACCGAGAATTCGGAAGATAAGCAGAGTGTGTCGGAGATTCCTGTTGTGTGCGAATTTCCTGATGTTTTTCCAGAGGATGTCACTTCTCTCCCACCAGAAAGGGAAGTTGAATTCTCTATTGATCTTGTTCCGAGAACCGCTCCAGTTTCCATTTCTCCTTACCGGATGTCTCCTGCAGAGTTGAGAGAATTGAAGGGCCAATTGGAAGAGTTGTTGGCGAAGCACTTTATTCGGCCTAGTGTTTCTCCATGGGGAGCTCCTGTTTTGTTAGTGAAAAAGAAGGACGGTAGTATGCGTTTGTGCATTGATTATTGTCAGTTGAATAAGGTGACCATAAAGAACAAGTATCCACTACCACGAATCGATGACCTCCTGGATCAGCTGAAAGGAGCCAGTGTGTTCTCGAAGATTGATCTTAGGTCAGGGTACCATCAGATTCGAGTAAAGAGTTCGGACGTGTCGAAGACCGCATTCAGGACGCGATATGGTCATTATGAATTTTTGGTCATGCCGTTCGGAGTGACCAATGCTCCTGCCGTCTTTATGGATTACATGAACCGAGTGTTCCAACCGTACTTGGACCAATTTGTGGTAATCTTTATCGATGACATCTTGATTTATTCTCGGACTGTGGAAGAACATATGGAACACTTGAGGATGGTGTTATCAGTTCTTCGAGAGAAGCAGTTGTTCGCCAAATTTAGCAAGTGTGAGTTTTGGATGTCCGAAGTTAAGTTCCTTGGACATGTTATATCTGGTGGCGGTGTGGCTGTAGATCCGTCCAAGGTGGAAGCTGTTATGAACTGGGAACAACCTAAGAATGCGACTGAGGTCCGGAGTTTCTTAGGGTTGGCAGGTTATTATCGGAGGTTCATTATGGGATTTTCCAAGTTGGCGCTACCCTTGACAAGGCTTACGAGAAAAGAAGTTCCGTTTAGTTGGGATTCGAAGTGTGAGCGAAGTTTCCAGAAACTGAAGGAGAAGTTAACAACCGCTCTGGTGTTAGTTATTCCTAATCCAAATCGAACCTATGAAGTTTTTTGTGATGCTTCTAAGAAAGGTTTGGGTGGAGTGCTAATGCAAGATGGACAAGTCGTGGCCTATGCATCACGACAGTTAAGAGCACACGAAGAGAATTATCCTACTCATGACCTCGAACTTGCAGCAATTGTTTTCGCACTTAAGGTGTGGCGACATTACTTGTATGGAGTTCATTTTGAGATGTTTAGTGATCACAAGAGTTTGAAATATCTCTTCGATCAGAAAGAACTTAATATGCGTCAAAGAAGATGGATGGAATATCTTAAGGATTTTGACTTTGATTTGAAGTATCATCCCGGTAAAGCTAACAAGGTGGCAGATGCTTTAAGTAGGAAAGAGATTCGCATTGCTGAACTAATGATGTTGGAATTTGATCTCTTGGAGAATTTCAGAAACCTTGATTTGCAGTTTGAGTGGGCTCCAAGAGGTGTGTTGATCAGTAATTTGAATGTTGAGAGTGGATTGCGAGAGAGAATCCGTCATGCACAACGATTGGATGCTGAATTGCAAACCAAAATAGGTCTTCCAGATTTCTTTCGAGCACCCGACGGAGTTATCTTGTTTAAGCAGAGGATGTGTGTACCCTTTGACGTAGATTTGAGGGGGCTGATTTTGGATGAAGCTCACAAAAGTAGGTTCACTATTCATCCCGGATCCACCAAGATGTACTAGGACTTGAAGAAAAGCTTTTGGTGGCCAGGTATGAAAAAGGACGTGGCGGAGTATGTGGAGAAATGTGTGGTTGGTCAACAAGTGAAAATAGAACATCAAAGACCCGGTGGTATGTTGCAACCGTTAGATATTCCTATATGGAAGTGGGATAGCATATCCATAAACTTCATAGTAGGACTACCTCGTACGACCGGTGGACATGATTCTATTTGAGTGATTGTAGATCGGTTGACCAAGTCTGCACATTTTCTGCTTGTAAAGACAACTCACAAAGTTGGTCATCTCTCGAGACTTTTTGTGGCAGAAATTGTGAGATTGCATGGTGTACCATCTAATATCGTGGGATAGAGATCCTAAATTCACTTCGAGGTTCTGGAGAGCCTTTCACAAGGAAATGGGTACGGAGTTGAATTTGAGTACTTCTAATCATCCTCAAACTGATGGACAAACAGAGAGAACAGTTCAGACCATTGAGGACATGTTGAGGGCATGTATTCTAGAAAGTGGTGGCAGTTGGAAAGATCATTTACCGTTGGTTGAATTTGCATATAACAACAGCTACCACTCAAGTATCGGGATGGCACCATATGAAGCCCTGTATGGTAGGAAGTGTCAATCACCTTTGTGTTGGTCGGAATTTGGTGAAAGAGGAATTCTTGGACCCGAGATAATTCAAGAGACGACGGAAAAGATCAAAATGATCCAAGAAAAGATGAAGAAGGCGCAAGATCGTCAGAAGAGTTATGCGGATAAAAGGAGGAGACCTTTAGAGTTTAGTGAAGGCGATCATGTGTTTTTAAAGGTTACTCCGAGGCTAAGACTGAAGGGACCGTTTAAGACGCGCAAGCTTAGCCCGAGTTATGTAGGACCGTATCAGATCATGAGACGGGTAGGTGAAGTTGCATACCAGTTAGCATTGCCTCCTTCACTATCTGGGTTGCATGACGTTTTTCACGTATCTCAGCTTCGGAAGTTTGTGCCAGATTCATTTCATCCTATCCTTCCGGATATAATTGAAATAGAACCAGATCTTTCCTTTCAGCCGCAACCTAGTCGTATTCTGGAATATGCTAGTAGATCCTTAAGGAGCAAGAAGATACCGCTCGTGAAAGAGTTGTGGGAAGCATCTCGTCCGGAGGAAGCTACGTGGGAACTCGAATCAGAGATGCGAGAGCTGTATCCTCACCTATTCTGGTAAGTTTTTGAATTCGAGGACGAATTCTATTTAAGGGGGGAGAATGTAATACCCGATATAATTGTTGCATAATAATTATCACTGAATAATATTGGTAAGATTATTATGGAACAAATATTAGAAGTCCTACTATTTAGTGTAATTGGGAAAATAGCTAAATAAAGGGATTAAGGGCATTATAGACATTTCACTTCTTAAATAAGTCAACTAAGGTTTATTAGTGTTGACATTTCTATTTGGGAACAAAATAAAAACCGAATTGATGATAAATTTGTGTTGCATGTTGATAAAATGTTTGTATCTCTGTGGAATTCTACTAATAATTGATAATGCATGATTTGGAATGATATTGAGATGTTATAGGTGTTTGGGTTGAAGTTGGAATTGGTTTGGAACCCTCAAAATGCAGAAAAACTGACTTTGCTACAGGGTAATCGGTTACTGGCTTTTGAGTAACCGGTTACTCTGTTGAAAAATGCGTTTCTGGGCATTTTGTATGCCAGTAACCGGTTACTGGCTTCTGGGTAACCGGTTACCCTAGGTGTAAATGGAAAATTTTGCAATCTTTGAAAATTCATAACTTTCGGCTCGGGTATCGGAATTGCGCAAAGTTTATATCGTTGGAAAGCTAGTTAGATGTGCTATCTAATAAAATTAATTCCAAAACCAGAATGTTGGATTTAATAATATTAGAATCCCGCTTAGTGATCCTTGTTGGGTGAAGTTTTATGTTACTATTTCCTCCGAGAGCAGTTCTGTTCTGTATAAGGAACCGAATGCCTCCTTAGTAGTCTAAGACTTGTTTAACTTGTATTTTAACATGTGGTATTGCGTATGATCATGGATGTGTTATTTCTCAATATGTAGATTATTGAAGGATGCATTATGTAAATATTGTACTATGATTATGTTATGTTTTCCGTTGTTCCGGTTGAACATTCGGAAGTTGTGTGCCTGTGTGGCTTAGTGATGTGATTGATATATGCTTGAATCGAAGTAGACCTAGGCTACTAGGTGGTAAAGCGCACATGACAGATATTACTATTGCGGTGGCTGAAGGGGTTACCTTCAGTAGGAAAACATCGGCTTTTTGGTAAGTCATACACACCTGAGCTACCATTGCGATGCGCTCAGAGGGTCTTTATGGCGTTTCCTCTAGCAGGTAAACATCTGTGTGCTTGGTATGGTGGGGATATGATGTCACGTAGGCAATATCATGTCAGGAAAACTCACCTCTAGTGATGTCAAGTAGATAATCACTAGGCTTTCACCCGGTAGGCTTGTGTAGTCATTATGGCATATTTGCACTAGCGGTTACACATCTGCGTATAGTTGATCGATGGGGTTGTGACGCCAGTTAGGAAAGGTCACAACAGGAAAACTCGTCGCGGATGAAATTCCATATAGGAATGATCCGTTTCATCTAGCGGTGTGCATGTGCAAGTCTTTTGACGTGTAGGCACAAGAGGTAACTCATCGAGGGTGTGGTATTGCGTAGCCTAAGTAGAAAGGTAGAACTTACTTCTGGAATCCTCGTACACGTGTACGAGTTTGCATATTTGTTGTATTTGGCTATATGCTTGTTGCTACTTCATTGGTTTGTCATAGGACTTCCAATGGTAGTGTACCTTGTTGTGTATTTGCACCCAGCCGTGAGATAAACCTCGAATTCTCGGTGGATTCGTTGTTGCATGAACCTTGTAGATCTGAGTGAACCCGTAAGATAGGGGGACTCACTTAGATTTAGTAATCTCACCCCATTCTAATTATCTTATTTTCAGGTGGTTCGAGACAGGATAAAGGCAAGGGTAAGATGGATTAGTCTTGTGATGATGCTTCTTGGCGACGTCTTTTCCCGTTTTGTATCTTCCAGTTGTATATCTTTTGGATGATGTATTAGTACCACTTTTGGAATTATGTATTTTGGCCATGATACATTCGGCATTTGTACTTGTACTAATACCCTCTATATGTTCCGCTGCTTATGTATGACTTTCACGTACCATTTAATACCATATGCATGTTATCCTAGGCTATGATATGTATGGGGTGTTACAAAAAGACTAACTAAGAACAGGAAAGGGATTAGGGTTATTTTCACATGTGACTATTCAGCTTCTCGAAGACAGACTTATTGCTCCCTCCCCTCACGGCGGCGCATCTCTCATACGCCTCTCTCCTCTTCAATTTGGAATGGTGATGAGATAGTTATAATTACTGTACCGAATCGTATGCAGAGATTGATGAGAGTTGTTGCAATGTGATGAAGATCTCCGCGTCGACGCTTGAAGTTACAACGGAGAGAGGTGCGATGATGATCAAGAAAAGGTAGCGCCGAGGATTTGAAGGCGTAGTATGATTTGTTGTTGTTCATGGTGATGGTGCGTTGAAGGTAACGGTTCGCCGCAGATTCGTGTTGAGGTTGTGAAGGACGTTCGATTGATGAAGTTTTCAAGTTTTGATTCTTCTCTTCTACTTCTGAATTCTTGCTGTATATTTTTTGTGGTGACTTTGTTCTCTTTTTCGCCGCGTTTCGAATTCTGAGTTGTTGCTGTTGCAGATGTGCGTTGATGATGATGATGAAGTTCTTGGAGAAGGTTGAAAAGTGTTGTCGGTGATGAATTCTGCAGATTGTTGTTTGAAGTTGAAGATGAGAGTTGAATCAATGGAGAAGTTTGAAGATTTGAGGTCGAATCAGAAGGAAGATTGAAGTGTATGAAGGTCAGGTTCGATGCAATTGGTTAGAAATTTTTGGTATTTTCTATTATCGATTCTGTTGTGATTTTCTGGAGATTGAATGTTTGGAGGTGAGGTTGAAGGTTCAAGAGTGTTGAAAGTTCAGAGATGGTGAATGGATGAAGGTGATCGAATGATCATCATAGAAAGATGATGAAGATTCGGGAAGAAGATCCCATGGGAATTGAGAGAGTTTGTTGATTATGTGGAAGATGAGATGAATTGGAGAAGAGATTTTGGCGGTGGAGAAAAGGTTTGTTCCCGGGGAGTCCAAGTTTGTTACGATTCCGTTGAGTTTTCTTTTTCAATTTTCTCCTCCCTCCGTTATGTCTCTGATATGCCGTTTTTTTGTATGTGGTTTTTTCTGATTTCTGTTATGAAAACTCTCTCTTTCTTTCTATTATGATGTTGGTTCGTTTTTTGTTCGAACCGAAACCGATTCAGTTTTCTTTGTAGGTTGTTCACGGTTTTGTGAAGGAATGGTATATGGTTCAAAGCTGCAGCTGCTTTTGCTTGGGCAGAGATTTAATTTGCAGGGGCGGTTTAGTTGTGCAAGTGGTTCGGTTTGGAGGCTTGAGTCTGGAAGTTAAAAGATTGAATAGCATGCCGCAGGATTTTGGAAGTGTTGAACCGACTTGTTTTTTTCTCTTGTGCACACTTAAATTTCCATTGAATCTAGTAATTTTGTCTTTGTAATGGACATTGGAATTTTTATTTGAACTTGGTTTTATGTAACACTTGTAATGGCTTTTGAATGGATAACTTTGGCCTTATTTCTTTGATAAAATTTTGAACAAGAATGTCCTTGAATAAAACTTGAACATTGGATATTTGAATAGCCTTTGAATAATGAATGGGTGTTTCAATTCGAACCTTAATCTCTTGTGCAAATTAAATGGCCTGTGGAATGGACAAATTCCGACTTAATGATGAATACTAAGACGAACTTTAATCTTGTAACTTGCATCCAAAACTATTCCACGCAATTACTTAAAAATCTTCCATTCACTCTGATTATCTCTGAAATTAAATCCACTCCAACTTTTAATGAACGAATTCCAACCAACTTGTGCCTTCAATGGATTTCTTCAGTTTTCTCTTGATTTTTTTTGGGAGACGAAATAAACGTCCACCGTAACTTATAGCACATAAAAGAGGGCAAATTTTGGGGTGCAACAGTATGCTAGAATCGAAGTAGGCCAAACTACTAGGTGGTAAGGCGCCATTGTTGATGGACTAGTTTCCATAGTTACCATTGCAATATGCTCGCGAGAGTCTATAGGGCGTGTCTCACTTGCAGAACACATCGACGTTCTTGGTATGACGAACACACCGGAGCTACCATTGTAGTGTGCTTGTGAGAGTCTTTACAGCGTGTCTCACTTGCAAAACACACTTGGCATGATTGGTATGGTAAAGTAGTGATGCCACTTAGGCAATATCACTTGGATAACTCACCTCTAGTGGTTCCACGTAGGCTACATCACTAGGCTCCTACCCGGATGGGCTTGTGCAGTCAATTAGGCGTCTTCGCACTTGCGGAAACCATATTGCGTATGGATGTTAATGGGGTCGTTACACCACATAGGCAGTGTCACCACTGTAACTCGTCATAGATGAAATTCCATGAAGGACTCATCCTCTTCATCTAGCGATGGTCTTGTGCGAGTCTTTTGACGACAGGCACTTGGTGACTCACCGAGGGTGTGTGGTGCAGCCTAGGTAGACCGGTTGTTACTAATTCTGGATTCCACGTACATGGGTATGGGTCTGCATACGTGTTTGTTATACAATTGTGTATTTGTGTAAGATGAGTCCAATGGTGGATGATTCATGTGTTTGCTCCGTATTTGTACCGGATGTGAGAAAAACCCCGAATCAATGGTCGATTCGTTTGTTATGCATGTACCCTGTAGAACCGAGTGGACCCATAGAATAGGCGGACTCACTGAGATTTAGTAATCTCACCCCAATCAACTTATCTTTTCCATGTGCAGTTTAGTAGTGTTTGGTCACTAGCAGGTTTGGACTGAAGACTTGGAAGTGGTGATGGCTCGGAGACCTCGTTAGATCTCATTTTCCGTTGTGCAGATCCATTGAAGATACATGTTTTGTACTTCTTATTAGAATTTCCTGTTGTGTTTTATATGGATCATCTTGTATCTTTCGCTTTTGTATGTACTCAACATCAATTTTTAACGTTTCAAGCAAATATACTAGTCAGTTATGTATGGGGTGTTACAGATGCTCTTCATATTTAGTAAAATAAATATATTTTTAAGCGTAAAATGTATTGAAATTTTTTTTAGAATAACTTTATGGTAAAAACTTTTGAAACAAAAATGTCTATTAAATTTATATAAAAATTGGTTGCTATGTTGATACACAACAATATAAAAATCAAGTTATACATAAATATCACATCATACATAGTTGCACTACCGAAAATTCTAACATATTTAAGAATTTGGGTTCAAATCCCAACTGCGAAATGCTAATTTTTTTAATTCCTTTTTACTTTTAGGTATAAGCATCTAATTAAATCACCAACTTTTATAAATTAATTAAATTATTAAAAAGGCCATTGCAAATCAACCGATTTCCTAATTAAAATTTGTCCTTTTCCTTACTTGATCCCAATGATCTATTTTAACTCCCTAAGTCATTATAAATAGGCCATTGTAAGATGTTTATTTCCACATTTAAAAACAAGATGGCATTCTACAAGACTCTCCTTTTAACATTTATGATCATTTGCATTGCTTCAGACATCTTTACAAGTAATAACCTATATATATTTAACTCAATTTTCATTCCTTCATTTGCATTGTTGTGTTTTTAATAAAAGCCCTTGAATTGTATGATACTATATAGTATATTAAAAGGCATATGTTTTTGTTTTAAATAAATTTTTTTTTTATCATTTGCATTTCCTCAAACATATTTGACGGTAATAATCTATATCTTTATCTTAATTTTTATCGCATCATATTATGTTTTTAATAAAATCACTTAGATTGTTGGATGCTATCAGGTATAATAAAAGGCATATGTTTTGTTTGAGAAATTATCATTGTATGATATACAAGATATTTGAAAAGTTATAAGTACATAATTTCATATAATATATCTAATGGAATTTAATTTATTGTTTCAGGAGAAACTGAATCTGACTCCACAATATGTTTTCCATCAAATTATTGTCCTACAGAGCCAACACAGTCTAACAATTTTTTTGTTAAAGTCGCGGGCAAACTTAAAGGTGGTTCATGCAACGGTGGTTTATGTTGTTGCAATTTGGCGGTTTGGAAATTTTAATTTAAAATAATAGTTTTCAATTTGGTTGAATAAGTTTATCTACAAACAGTCTCTAAAATTTTTATAAAAATAAGTTGAACAATTAACAATGTAATTTCTTTTAAAATATTTAATTATATAATTTCTACTTAATTGCTCAAATGAAGATTTTATATTTCTCAATTCAAAGTTATGTTTAATTATTGTATTTACAAATCATTTAATTAATAGTTATATGAAATTTATAATCAAGACGTGATATTTTGTTTTTCTCGTATTGTGAAAATATAATATAAACTTAGTTTTTTAATGTTTGGCATTTATAATTCATTAAAAGATATATCAATTAAATTTTTATCATGTAAATGTTTTTTTTACCAATATTTAATAATAAAATATGTAATAGATGTACAATATTTTTGTAAATATTTTAACTAAAAGATAATATTATGGTTTAAATTAAAAGAAAATATGAAAAAATCATCAAAAAATAATTTAATTTTAATTAATATTTAATTATTTAATTAGTTAATTAGATTGATATTCTCATCCTCATGATCACAATGACAGAAAAAAAAATTTAGGAGATAGAATTCATTTATAGATGAAATCATTCAAATTTAATAAAAATAATTTCCAAATATATTCTTAATGATTAAATTAATATATATTTTAGCTTTAAACTACTCTATGTTATGGATGATACGCTTTATAGGACTAAAAATTGGTTTGTTAAAAAAACTAATGATTGGATTTTAAACCACGGTTTAGCTTAGGATATTAAATTGGGGAAAATTGTATAAATTTTATTAATAAATAAAATTTATTATAGGTAAAGTATTTAATAATTTTTCATCTTAGAGTATTTTTTATTTTTATTTTATATCGATGTCTATGAATTTGAGCAAAACTCAAGTATCTCCGAGTTTATTTATCAAAATAATACACCCTTTGTCCCAAATTATAAGAGAAATTCAATTTTTTGATTCATTGAATAATTAATGTATCTGGTCTATATATAAACCAGATACATTAATTATTCAATGAATCTAAAAAGTGATTTTCTCTTATAATTTGGGATAGAGGGAGTACTTAAATGCCAATATTGGGATTTATTTTACAAGAAAATCTCAATCAAAACCACATAATTATAAAATCTCTAGTTTTTTATAAAACAATATTTAAAAAAACTTTGCACTGAAATAATTTTAAAAAAATTTAATATTAAAAAAATAAAATATTTCACTTAATATTTAATAAATGTTGGGAGATGGCAAAAAGTGGACGGGGGAGGCCGCGAATCTTGGTGCCACTGTCGCCGTCAAACACGTTAACTTTGGGGAATGGGACTCAATCCATGAACTCAAAAGTGTCAGAGAAGGATGAAAGGAAGGAGGATACACCAAAGTTGTCTGCTGTTGGAGGATCCAGCACAACGGAAGTAACCCTAGAGGAGGTGTCGACCGAGGAAGCAAAAATTCCACAACAAAAGCTATGGGGTGATGCGCTAACAGGTAATCGTAACCCTAATAAGGGGATGTTGATGGAATTTGTCGCACCACAGAGAATCAATGGGGAAATTGAAGTTGCCATTGAAATCAAGGACATTGAGAATGAGGTAAACTTCTGGGCACCGTTTCTAATAATGTATGTATTAGGGGGTGAAGTAAGTATGAATGCTGTGAAATAATACATGATGAGGATTTGGAACTATGTTAAACTGCCTGATATGTACTATAATGATGCGAGGTACTTTATTCCGCGTTCCATTCTTATGACGATAGAGATACTGTCATGATGAAGGGCCCATACACCATTCACAACTTACCTATGTTATTAAGGGAATGGAAGCCTGATTTTGATATGAAGAAGGACGTGTTATGCACATTGCCAATCTGGATTAAACTGCCTCAATTGACTTTGTATCTATGGGGATCCAAGAGCCTGAGTAAGATAGGGAGTGCCCTAGGAACTCCTATTGTAACTGATGAATGTACTACCAATAAATATCGAATTTCCTATGCACGGATATTGGTGGAAATTGATATTACACAGGAACCTGTTATGGAGATTACTATAAGGGACACAAAAGGACAAAAAATGATTCAACCAGTGGAGTATGAGTGGAAACCTATCTTTTGTGAGAGATGCCAGAAAGTTGGTCACAATTGTGAGAAGAAGCAGGTCACAACCAAGTAGTGGGTAGTAAAGGAACCACCAATCAAATAAGGGATAGAAACAGAGACGCAAAAGAACTAGGAGGATGTAGGCACTATAGCGGAGGAAACTACAAAAAAGAAGGACAACAGTGATACACCAGCTGCAGAACTAAATGAATGGCAAGAGGTTATAAAGAGTAACAGGGATAAAGGTAAGGGACCTCTGATTTTTGAAACACCTAGGCAAATCCACTATGTGAATGGTTTTGAGGCACTCAGGATTTTGAATGATCCTTTAGTGATTCAAGGACCAGTGCAATGATTGTTTCTTGGAATGTCAGGAGGCTTAATAAAGTGGGGAAGACTAAGGAGATCAACTCCCGCCTCCATAGTCTTAGTCCAAAAATTACTATTTTGATAGAAACTATAGTCAAGTACACTAAGGCAAAAGGTGTTAGAGACAAACTAAAACTCAGTGGTCAATACCTTGACAATTACAATAAACATGCAAATGGCAAGATTTGGATAGAATGGGATGAAAATAAACTTGATATTAGACACATTGAGAGTACAAAACAGCTGATCCACTGTGAGGTGACAGATTCACATGGGGACTTTAGCTTTTGGATGACTGCAATCTATGCCATGAACACATTGGCTCAAAGGAGGAACTTATGGAAGGACATTGAAAAGATACACTATCAGCAAAAGGGACCTTGGTGTCTTATTGGAGACTTCAATAATTTCACTAAAGTTATTGACAGAGTTAGAGAATATGGTTAAAGAGCATGAATACCAAGACCTTGAGAATATGATGACCAGAGCTAGATTGTTTGAAATGGAAAGCACTGGAGAGTCCTACCCTTGGCATAACAGACAGGTAGAAGACCCCATCTATTCCAAAATTGACAAAGTCCTTGGCAATATGGAGTGGTTCCAATCCCATCATGACACCAATATGATTATCTATCCCCCAAACATATCTAATCATGCTCTTATTAGTCTACAGGATCATGAAAATAAAGTTAAGAGGAACAAGCAGTTCAAGTTTCTCAATAGCAGCTGTGAGCTGGAAGGATATCTTGCTAGTGTGGATAATAGCTGGAGAAAACCCATTCTAGGTAGGCCCGTGTACACACTGTGGCATAAACTGCTTAGACTCCAGCCTATAATTCGATAACTTACTAAACCTCTCTCTAATATATCCACAAGGATTGTGAAGGCCAGGGAATCCCTGCAGGAAGCCCAGATTACTTTAGATGTCAATAGGATGGATAAAAACAATATTGAAGCAGTTAAATATTGGACTGAGGAAATGATTAAATGGCATGAAATGGAAGAACAAGTTCTGCAGCAGAGATCCAAAGTTGAGTGGTTGAGATTGGGTGATGGAAACAACTCATACTTCCATGCACAATCAAAATCAAGAGGAAAGATCAATCCATGAAGGGTCTGTACAAGGATGATGGCACCTAAATGACTTTTCAAGAGGAAATTGAGGAAGAGGTTCTAGCTTTCTACACAAATCTGATGGGCAAGGCAGACACCAATCTGATAGGTATTAATGTACCTGCCATGATAGAGGGATTACAGCTGCAGGAAGCTCAGAGACAGAACGTAACTAAACCAGTCACAGATGAGGAAATTTGGCAAGCCCTCAAAGGCATTGGAGACTTAAAAGCTCTAGGCCTAGATAGGTTTGGTGCAAAATTTTTCAAGAGTAGTTGGGCCATAATTAAAATAGATGTGAGTGAGGGAGTTAAATATTTTTTCAACAATAACAGGATGTACATGGCAATGAATTGCATAGTGGTAACCCTTATCCCAAAGAAGGAAGAGGCCAAACACATTAAAGACTATAGACCAATCTTGTGTTGCACAACTGTGTATAAAGTTATCTCTAGGATCTTAACACAAAGACTTGGTTTGGTTATTGGAAACATAGTGAGCAACAACCATGCTGCTTTTGTGCCAGGTCAAAATATTCATAGCCACATTCTCCTTGATTTTGAACTCATCAAAGGATATTCAAGGAAAGCAGCCCCCCCCCCCCCGATGCATGATGCAAATTGACTTACAAAAAGCCTATGATACGGTCGATTGGAATGCTCTTGAAACTATCCTCAATGAAATATGATTCCCTAGACAGTTTACCAAATGGATCATGATAACTATTACTACTGTCTCATACCGTTTTAATATCAATGGAAATCTCTCTACAGTGATGCCAGCAAAGAGAGAACTCAGGCAGGGAGATCCCATCCCCCCACCGTTTTGTGTTGGTCATGGAATACTTGAACAGATGCTTGCAATAGCTCCACCGTAACACGGATTTCAAGTACCATTCAAAGTGTGAAAAGATGAAGATTACCAACCTGAGCTTCGCGAATGATCTGTTACTCTTTGAAAGGGGTGATTCTCTCTCAGTTGATTTAATGATGAATGTCTTCATGAGTTTTCTGCATCTACGGGCCTCAAGATGAATCCCAATAAATGTCAAATATACATTGGGAGCATGGATGAGAGGACAAAACAAGAGATCATGCTCAGTACTGGTTTCTCAGCAGGGGCTATTTTGTTTCATTACCTAGGGGTCCCTGTCACTACATGCAAACTCAAAACTCAACACTATTTGTGCCTAATTGATAAAACTACCCGCATGATCAAACACTAGAGTGTAAGGCTACTGAGTTATGCTGGGAGAAGCGAACTTCTCATAAGTGTTTCTTTCGCCATCACCAACTATTGGATGTAGTGCTTTCCGCTGCCGAAGCATGTCTTGAAGCGAATTGACGCAATCTGCCAAAGCTTTTTCTGGACAGGATGTAGTGATGTTTGCAGAAAATGCCCCGTGGCCTGGGAGAAAATTTGCAGTCCAAAGAGTAATGGTGGTCTTAATATGATTCGGCTGGAGCATTGGAATAAAGTCACTATGATCAAACTTCTTTGGAACATCAGCTGCAAAAGTGATTGTCTGTGGGTGCGGTGGGTCCACACGTACTACCTGAAGGGCAGAAATTTGATGGATATCCAGATCAAACCAAATAGTGCGTGGATTATGAGAGTTATCATCAAACAAAGAGAAAGTGTAGTGAACCTTCAGGGCTGGAACAATATGATTGATAAGGGGAAATTCCATATGAAAAAAAATCTATTTGATGCTACTGGCGCAAGAGCAGAAAGTAAGTTAGGGAAAACTCCTCTACCACAATGTGGCTAGACTGTGAGTTCTAATCTCCCTTAGGCTTGCTTTCCATGAAAGGCTAGCAACAAGGGGAAGGCTCCACCATATTGGAATGATTGATAACAAGGATTGTAGTTTCTGTGTAAAAGAGGAAACGGTGCAACATTTGTTCTTTGAGTGCGACAAATTGAAAACAATTTGGAGAAATGTCCTCAAGTGGATCCATGTTGTGCATGAACCTGGCGGGTGGGAATCCGAGATAGGGTGGTTGAACTCTTACTTTAAAGGAAAGGGAAAGAAATCTGACATTATGAAGCTGGCTATTGCGGAAACGGTTTACGAATTATGGCGCTACCGGAGTGACGTGAGCTTTGGTCAGAATGTGAATAATACGAACATCGAAGATCGAATCATCAAGACTATAGTATATAGAGCCTGGAACAACTTCAGGCTAAGAGATTATGTAGCTAAAATAATGTTATAGGTTTAGTGTTTGCTTGTCACCCTTGTCTTCTGGTTGGCTGGATCGGTTGAGATCGCCTTGTATAACCTGTTTTTTGAATTAGTACAAAGTATCTTTAATTCAAAAAAATAAAATAAAATAAATGTTTATTTAAAGTATTATTACAATAACTTCGTGGTGAAATTTTTTCTAACAAAAATGTGCAAAAAAATAAATAAAAATTGGTTCTTATGCTGATATTTAGCGATGTGTAAATCAATTTACACATAAATATCACATAATCCACAGTAGCACTGCCGACAATTCTAACATTTTCAAGAATTCGGGATCGAATCCCGGCTGCCGAATGTATTTTTTAATTACTCTTTATGGTTAGTAATATAAATTCAAAACAAAATAACTAAAAAATATATACTTTATAAAAAATATAAAAACTATTTTTAGAATAATTTGTGGTAAAAAATTTTGTAACAAAAATGTATAAAACATTTATACGAAAATAGTTTGTTATGTTAATACACAACAATATAAAAATCAATTTACTCGTAAACATCACATCTTCCACAATAGCACTACCGGCAATTCTAACATGTTTAAGAATCCATTTTCGACTCCGAGCTGCGAAATGTTATTTTTCTTAAAGCCAAAACAAAGCCAAAACAAAATAATTATTAGCGTAAAATAAAGCCAAAACAAAATAATTAAAAAATAAATATATTTTATAAAAAAAGTATTGAAAATATTTTTAGAATAACTTTGTGGTAAACTTTTTTGTAACAAAATGTCTACAAAATTTATATCAAAATTGGTTGTTATGTTGATTCACAAAAATATAAAAATCAATTTAAACATTTTCAAGAATTCTCACATAATTCGCAGTAGCACTGCCGATAATTCTAACATTTTCAAGAATTGAGAATCGAATCCCGGCTGCGGAGTGTATTTTTTTAATTCATCTTAATGTTTAGTAATATAAAGTCAAAACAAAATAACTAAAAAAATATATTTTATAAAAAATATTAAAACTATTTTTAGAATAATTTGTGGCAAAAAATTTTGTAACAAAAATGTATAAAATATTTATATGAAAATTGGTTGTTATGTTGATACACCACAATATAAAAATAAATTTACTTGCAAACACCACATCTTTCGGAGTAGCACTACCGACAATTCTAACATGTTTAAGAATCCATTTTCGAATCCCAGCTGCGAAATAATATTTTTTTTTAAAGATGCTCTTAATATTTAGTAAAATAAATATATATTATTAGCGTAAAATAAAGCGAAAACAAAATAATTAAAAAATATATATATTTTATAAAAAATCTATTGAAAATATTTTTAGAATAACTTTGTGGTAAAAAAATTTGTAAGAAAAATGTCTGTTAAATTTATATAAAGTTTGGTTGCTATGTTGATACACAACAATATAAACAGTTATACATAAATATCATATCATACATAGTTGCACTACCGGAAATTCTAACATATTTAAGAATCAGGGTTCAAATTCCAACTGCAGAATGCTAATTTTTTAAATCCTTTTTATTTTTTTGTATAAGCATCCTATTAAATCAACAACTTTTATAAATTAATTAAATTATTAAATAGGCCAATGCAAATCAACCGATTTCCTAATTAAATTTTGTCATTTTTCTTACTTGAACCTAATGACCTAATTTTACTCCCAAGTCATTATAAATAGGCCATTGCAAGATGCATATTTCCACATTTATAAACAAGATAGCATTCTACAAGACTCTCCTTTTAACATTTATGATCATTTGCATTGCTTCAGACATCTTTGCAAATAATAACCTATATATATAACTCAATTTTCATTGCTACATTTGCATTGTTATGTTTTTAATAAAATTACTTGAGTCACAATTGTGTTTTTAATAAAAGCCCTTGAATTGTATGATACTATCGAGTATATTAAAAGGCATATGTTTTTGTTTTAAATAAATAAATTTTTTATCATTTACATTTCCTCAAACATATTTGACGGTATTAATCTATATCATTAACTTAATTTTTATCGCATCATATTATATTTTTAATAAAATCACTTTGATTGTTGGATGCTATCAGGTGTATTAAAAGACATATGTTTTGTTTGAGAAATAATCATTTTATGAAATACAAGATATTTGAAAAGTTATAAGTACACAATTTCTTATATTATATCTAATGGTATTTAAATTATTGTTTTAGGAGAAATTGAATCCGACTCCACAACATGTTTTCCATCGAATTATTGTCCCACAGAGCCAGCACAGTGTAACAATTTTTGTGTTAATGTCGCGAGCAAACCTAAAGGTGGCTCATGTAACGGGGGTTTATGTTGTTGCAATTTGGCGATTGGGAAATTTTAATTTAATATAATAGTTTTCCATTTGGTTGAATAAATTTATCTACAAACAGTCTCTATAATTCTCATAAAAATAAGTTGAACAATTAATAATGCTTCAAATGCTTGGAATGCAATGGAGAGACTTATGGATGTTAGATATATGCTTATTCTACTATTAGTATGCTCAAACATGATATATTATGAGTTATGATGAACAACATATACATGTAAATGAGATATATGGAGATGCATATATGAAATCACTATAAACATGTTAATTGATAGCATATTATAGTATCAATAATATTTTTGGAAGTGAACAACAAACATGTTACCATTTTCTCAACTTTAAGATATCTTGTCATCACGATGTAACGTGAGGTACATTCCTCTTGTCAATGTAGCACGATCCTTGATTGATTTCGTACTATCTTCATACTAAGAGAAATGTTAGCTTGAGCATAATCAAAGTATAAAGTTAAAAATAATTAATTAAACAAAAGAAGGAGCATGTTTAGCTCAAATTAGAGATGTCTAATATCCCTAATTCTCTTCGAATGTTGAAGAACGGCTCGATTGCAAGAGGTTTGGTAAAGATATCAGCTAGTTCTTTCTTGCTCTCTACATGTTCAAATATTACTTCTCCTTTTGCTACACGATCTCTTAGGAAGTGATGCCTTATTTCGATATGCTTGGTTTGTGAGTGTAGAACAGGATTCTTGCTTAAGTTGATGGCGCTTGTGTTGTCGCACATGATAGGTATTAGATCAAGCTTAATACCAAAGTCAATGAGCTGCTGCTTGAGCCATAATATCTGAGCACAGCAGCTTCCGGCAACTACATATTCTGCCTCAGCTGTAGATAATGCAGCTGATACTTGTTTCTTGCTGTGCCAACTTATCAATGAATTTGAGAATAGATGGCATGTCCCACTGGTGCTCTTTCTGTCATATTTGCATCCAGCAAAGTCGGAGTCGGAGTATCCCACCAAATAGCATTCATTTCCCTTAGGATACCATAGGCCATATGTAGTAGTTCCACGGAGATATCGTAAAATTCTTTTTACAGCTTTTAGGTGTGATTCCTTTGGGCATGATTGGTATCTTGCGCACATGCATACACTAAACATAATGTCCAGTCTTGAAGCTGTGAGGTACAATAATGAGCCTATCATACCTCGGTACAATTTCACATCAACTTCTTTACCTTTTTCATCCTTGTCTAGGTTTCCATTGGTTGCCATAGGTGTGTCAATCTCCTTTGCCTCACTCATTCCAAATATCTTAAGCAACTCCATGCAATACTTGGTTTGACTAACGAAAGTTCCTTGACTAAGTTGCTTGATTTGTAGACCAAGGAAGAAGTTTGATTCTCCCATGAGGCTCATCTCAAATTCACTCTGCATAAGCTTAGAAAATTCTTTGACAATTTTTGCATTAGTCGACCCAAATATAATATCATCTACATAAACTTGAACCAAAAGTATATCTTTATATTTTCTTTTAATGAAGAGAGTAGTGTCAACTTTACCCCTAAAGTATCCTTGACTAAGTAGAAATTTGCTTAAACGTTCATACCAAGCCCTAGGAGCTTGTTTAAGACCGTATAAAGCACGTTTCAACTTATAAACATGGGTTGGATACTTGTAATTTTCAAAACCGGGTGGTTGAGCTACATACACCTCTTCATTAATGTATCCATTTTGAAAGACACTTTTAACATCCATTTGAAAGAGCTTAAAGTCTTTTGAGCAAGCATAAGCAAGTAAGAGATGAATAGCCTCGAGACTTGCTACGGGAGCGTACGTCTCTTCATAATCAATATCTTCCTCTTGATTGTAGCCTTGAGCTACTAATATAGCTTTGTTTCTAGTAATAACTCCATTTTCATCAAGTTTGTTACGAAAAACCCATCTAGTACCGATTACTTGATGTTCTCCCGGATGAGGGAAAAGGTCCCAAACATTATTCCGTTTAAATTGGTTTAATTCTTCTTGCATGGCCATTAGCCAATGCTCATCAAGTAATGCGTCCTTAGCGTTTTTCGGCTCAACTTGTGAAACAAAAGCAAAATGATGACAAAAGTTTCTTATCTTGGAGCGTGTTGTAACGCCCTTTGAGATGTCACCTATTATGTTGTCGATTGGATGATCTTTTACGTTTGTTCAGGCCTTAGGAAGTTCTTCATTGTTTGAGATTCTTTCTTTTTTAACCTTATCATGAGATTCATCTTTCTCTTCCTTAGCATCTTCCTTTGCAACAATTTCACTCTTGTCTTCCTTTTCTTTGACAATGTCTTCAGTAGATGGGCCTGCACTATCAAAAGATATACCTTTCTCGACATATTTTGAGTAAGATTCATCAAAGGACACATGAACTGACTCTTCAACTATAAGTAATCTTTTGTTGTAAATCCTATATGCTTTACTAGATTGAGAGTAACCAAGAAATATGTCTTCGCTAGCTTTAGCATCGAATTTCCCAAGGTTATCCTTACCGTTGTTTAACACAAAACATTTGCAACCGAATATGTGGAGATGTGACACATTTGGTTTTGTACCCTTTAATAATTCATATGGTGTTTTGTTTAGTATAGGACGTATTAATATCCTATTCAAAACATAACATGCGGTGCTAATAGCATCAGCCTGGAAATATTAAGGTAGACTTCCCTCATTGAGCATTGTTCTTGCCAACTCCTCTAGAACACGATTTTTACGTTCAACTACTCCGTTTTGTAGTGGTGTTCTAGGAGCTGAAAAGTTATGTTCAATTCCATGTTTATCATAGTATTTTTCAAAAAGATAGTTTTCAAATTCTCCACCGTGATCGCTACGGATTGCAACTATTTTAGTGTTCATTTTGTTTTGACATAACCTTGAAAATTGAGTAAAAGCTGGAAAAGTTTGATCCTTACTAGGTAGGAAAATTGTCCAACAAAATCTAGAGTAATCATCAACAATGACAAAACCATAGATGTTTCTACCTATGCTTTTTGTCCTTGAAGGGCCAAAAAGATCCATGTGAAGAAGTTCGAGGGGTCGTGATGTTGAAACAATAGTTTTTGATTTAAAAGATATTTTTGTTTGTTTCCTCTTTTGACAAGCATCACATAGATGATCTTTTGAAAACTTTATTTTTGGTAAGCCGATTACTAAGTCTTTTGTGACAACTTTATTTAGTAAGTCAAAGTTTATGTGAGCGAGACGTCTATGCCAAAGCCATGAGTCTTCTCCTAAAGCAATGAGACACTTGGCATTTGACTTAGAAACTTCATCCAACTTTAGTATGTAAATGTTGTTTACTCTTATGCCATTAAAAACAATGTCTCTTTTCTTGATATGTTCAATTGTACAACCAGAATTTGTAAAAGTTACTTTGAAATCTTTGTCGCACAATTGACTAATACTTAAGAGATTATGTTTAAGACCTTCTACTAGTAAAACATCAGTTATAGTTGTGGTAAATAGGTTGCCTACACTTCCTTTACCAAGTATAGCTCCCCGATTGTTGTCTCCATAGGTGACATATCCCTTTTTCTTTGCGTGAAACTCAACAAAAAGTGATATGTCCCCGGTCATGTGTCTTGAGCATCCGCTATCAAGGAACCACGACCTCTCGGCAATGTCAAGACACTTTTCCTGGAATATTAATTTAGAAATGAAGGTCCCCAATTTTCATCGATCCTTGGTAGTGAGTAAATAAGGTGTTGCACTTAGGCAACCATTGAAAGACGCCTTTAGGAACTAAGATTCTCCTAAACTTGCATTTTTCAATGTTATGTCCCCTTTTGCAACAATAGTGACATGTAATGTGAGGAGAATATACCGTTTTACCAGTTGATACTTTAGGTACGAAGGTGTATTTACTATATGAAGGAGTATAAGATCTCTTGAATTTGTTTGGATCAATCGCAAACGTCACTTTTGGTTGTGAAGCCTTTTCAAATTTTAATTTTAGATTTCTTACTTATTTTTGCCAAATATGACATGTTTCACAACCAAACCATGATGTGGGATCCTTCTTAATATTATCCTTTTGAATATCTAACATAGATTGTTTCAAAGCTTCCATATCCTTTTCGGTCTTTTCAACTTTTGATTCTAGATGTGAAAAAAAATTCTTATTTGAGGCCAAAAGTTTGAAAGCTTCGATTGTGTTTCTATGTAGTTCTTCAAAAGCTAATTTTAATTGAGCATGAGATACCTTATCTACAAGTTCAGGTTTGAGATGACTTACACGCTTCTTTTTCTTGTGTTGATGAGCCATAAGACATAAGTTTGCCGATTCTTCTTCATCGCTCGATGAGCCTTCACTAGATGAATCACTTTCCCATGCTATGTAGGCTCTTCTAGGCTTGTTGTGACCTTTGCTTTGATTCTTTTCTTTCTTCTTCTTAAGGTATGGACAATCCGGTTTATAATGACCAACTTTACCACAATTGAAACAAGGACCTTTGGATTTTCCTTTGTTATTCTCATCTTGTTTGTACTTGCTGAATTGCTTCCTATAGTTTATCAAGCTTTTGTCGGAGTGTTTTGCTCCATTTTTCCTTATGTATTTGTTGTACCTTCGCACAAACAGTCCCATTTCCTCATCATCTGAGTCTTCCTCATCACTAGTATCACTATCCTCTTGCTCTTGCTTTGAGGTCTTGGAGCTTGAAGCCTTTAGAGCTATTGACTTCTTATCTACCTCTTTCTCCATGTTCTCTTTTCCCTTTTCTTATGCATGTCAAGGCATTTAAGATGTTGCTCGTGTTCTTCAAGTTTACCAAAGAGAGTGGTGAGGTCTAAGGTGTTTAGATCATTTGCTTCCTTTATGGCTGTAACCTTGGGTTGCCATTCCCTGTTTAAACATCTTAAAATTTTGTTAGTAGCAATTGCATTGGAAACAGGTCTATCAAGAGAGTTTAAACGATTTTTAAGATGCACGAATCTCTTTTGCATGTTTTTGATGGATTCACCAGCTTCCATATGAAAGAGTTTGAACTCTTGAGTTAACGTATTGATTCTAGCTAGTTTAACATCATATGTGCCCTAATGGGCAACTTGCAATGTGTCCCACATAGCTTTAGCGGATCTACAATGGGAAACATGATAGTATTCATCAACTCCTAGAGCTGATATTAGAATGTTTCTCGCTTTCCAATCGTATCCATATCTCTTTTCATCTTCAGCATCCCAAGTATTTTCTGGTTTAGGGACAACAGCACCAGCTGCATTTGTCATGATAATTTGAAAGGGACCATTAACAATTTGTAACACCCTGGATTTCCGCTTACCCCGCAGGGCTTCCGGCCTACCAAGCATGTCACCAGCTTAATCAATACTCCCCCCTTAGGTCCGCTTATCGGCTGCCCAAGAAATATTGTTTTTGCCTCCCGCAAGAATCGAACCACGTACCTAGGGGTTAAGTACGTATTCATACCAATTCCTGCTATCAACAATCACCCAAACCGCATCGAAACCTCTCACAGTATTTGGTAAACTCGTCACAAAGTCCATAGAGATACTATCCCATTTCCACTCTGGAATATCCAACGGTTGCAACAACCCCGCAGGACGCTGATGCTCCACTTTTGACTTCTGACATACCAAACACGCATACACAAACTGAGCCACATCCCTTTTCAAACCAGACCACCAAAAGATCTTCTTCAAATCCTGATACATCTTATTGGCTCCCGGATGAATACTCAAACTGCTTCTGTGACCTTCCTCTAAAATCATCTTTTTCAGCTCGGAATCATCAGGTATACAAATTCGACCACGAAATTTCAAAACACCCTGACCATCCACTCTGAAGTCGCCATCAACACTTTGATTTGCCACCATAAACAAATCAACAAGTTTCACATCCATTTTCTGTCTCTCGCTAACAGTTGACAGAAAATCATTCGTCACTTTCAACATACCCAACTTCACACTATCTGGTGTCAATTCACATACCAAACTAAGATCACGAAATTGCTCCAAAAGTTCCCACTCCTCCGCCATCATAGCGGACATATGCAAAGATTTCCGACTCAAAGCATCGGCAACCACATTAGCTTTACCAGGATGGTAATTCAAGCTAAAGTCATAGTCCTTCAAGAATTCCAACCACCTACGTTGTCTCATGTTCAACTCTTTCTGATCAAATAAGTATTTCAAACTCTTATGATCACTAAAGACCTCGAACCTTGCACCGTAGAGATAATGCCTCCAAATCTTTAATGCAAAAACCACTGCAGCTAACTCTAAATCATGAGTGGGATAATTCTTCTCATGAATCCTTAACTGTCTCGAAGCGTAAGCCACCACCTTACCTTCCTGCATCAAAACACCACCTAACCCCATATGCGACGCATCACAATACACCACAAACGGTTCCTCAGGATCAGGTAAAACCAAAACCGGAGCTGAAGTCAACCTTCTCTTCAACTCTTCAAAATTCCTTTCACAAACTATGTCCCAAATAAACGCCTTACCCTTGCAAGTAAGCTGAGTTAACGGAAGTGCCAACTTCGAAAAGCCTTCGATGAATCTTCGATAATAACCTGCCAAACCTAAAAAGCTTCTGATCTCAGTAACCGATCTCGGAACCTCCCATTGTAGCACTGCATCTACTTTGGATGGATCCACTGCAATCCCGCTACCTGAAATCACATGACCAAGAAAACTCACCGCTGATAACCAGAACTCGCACTTGGATAACTTAGCATACAACTGCTTCTCCTTCAAAACCTGTAGCACAACACGCAAATGCTCCTCATGCTCTTCCGGAGACTTAGAATAAATCAAGATGTCATCTATGAAGACTACAACAAACTTATCCAACTGATCATGGAATATGCGATTCATATATTCCATAAACACACCAGGTGCATTAGAAACTCCGAACGGCATCACCAAAAACTCATAATGCCCGTACCGAGTCCTAAACGCAGTCTTCTGAATATCTTCTTCCTTCACCCGAATCTGATGGTAACCAGATCTTAAATCAATCTTGCTAAACACACTGGCTCCCACCAACTGATCCATCAAGTCGTCAATTCTAGGAAGCGGATACTTATTCTTAATCGTCACCTTGTTCAACTAGCGATAATCAATACACAACCTCATGCTTCCATCCTTCTTCTTTACCAACAACACTGGAGCTCCCCATGGTGAAACACTAGGCCTCACAAAATGTTTTGCTAGCAACTCTTCCAATTGTTTCTTTAATTCCACTAACTCTGATGCCGACATTCTATACGGCGCCATCGAAACAGGCCTCGTACCAGGAACTAGATCTATGGAAAACTCTACCTCTCTCTTTGGCGGCACATCAGAAAAGTCTTCAGGAAACACTTCGGGAAATTCTCGCACTACTGGAAAATCCCCAACTGCAGCTCGACTCTCCACAGTCAACGATGCAAACACACCAAACAATTGTGCCCCATCTTCTAACAGTCGATTCAACTCCTTGGTAGATAAGACATCAAATTCCACATCCTTCTCAAGAAATGGAAACCTCACCAACTTATGATAACAATCGATATGGACACGATTATTCATTAACCAATCCATTCCCAGAACCACGTCTAACTCGTTCATCGGCAAACAAATCAAATCAACAGTAAAGTCCTTACCGAAGATTGATACCGGACAATTCTTACAAACTAGAGAAGTAATCACCGACCCCATTGCTGGTAAATCGATAACCATCTCACCACCCAAATCGGATAGAACAAGACCTAATCTTTTAACACAATCATTGGCTATAAAACAATGCGAAGCACCCGTATCAATAATAGCAATTAAAGGAATGCCATTAATAAAACAAGTACCTCTGATCAGTCGATCACCCTTGTCCGTCTGAGTTCCAGCCAAAGCGAACACTTTCCCACCAGCTTGAACTTTCTTCTTCTGACATTGACCGCTCATGTGTCCCTCTTCACCACAATTAAAACACACAACTCCTTTGGATGCACAGTCGGATGACACATGTCCTACCCTTCCACACTTGAAACATTTCTTTGCGTCACTAAAGCAGACATTACTTTTGTGGCCAGGTTTACCACACTTAAAACACACAATCTTAGCAGGAGCATCTCCCCCACTAAACCTTGGTCCATAATTCATCTTTTGCTTACCCTTCCCTCCATCATACGGCGTCCCACGATTCTGCGGACCTTTGTTCCTCTTTTCATTAATCACCTTATGATGAGCATTATTATCCTCATCATAAATCCTACAGCTGTCCACCAAATCTGGAAACACCCGAATCTTCTGATACCCCACCGCCTTCTTGATATCAGAACGTAACCCATTCTGGAACTTAATGCACTTAGAAAATTCTGCTCCCTCACCAACAAAGTGCGGGTAGAATTTCACAAGTTCATTAAACTTGGCCGCATATTCAGACACAGACATGCTGCCTTGAACCAAAGCCAAAAACTCAGTCTCTTTCTTCCCACAGACATCCTCCGGGTAATACTTCCTCAAAAACTCCCTCTTGAACACCGTCCACGAAATCTCTTCACCGGTTGCTTCTAACCTTGCCAAAGTCTCCAGCCACCAATCATCAGCCTCCACAGCTAACTGATGAGTGCCATACCTGACTTTCTGCTCTTGCGTGCAATCCATCACACGGAAGATCCTCTCCATCTCCTTCATCCAAGTCAAGGCTCCCTCGGGGTCATGCGTTCCCTTAAACACAGGAGGATTCTCCCTCTGGAAAGTCGCTAGACTCCGAGACCTTGCATTCTCATCCGTATGCATAGCTTCAGCCATAGCTTGCAATGCAGCAGCAATAGCAACGTCGTTACGTCCAGCCATCTCTAAACTTCACAATAACACCAAGAGAAGTAAGCCCAAAAAAAAATAACACAAGAATTGTTAGACCAAACGACACGACACTTGGTCGGACAAGACCAACCAGGCTCTGATACCACTAATGTAACACCCCAATTCTACCCAGGCATATAGGTACAAATATCAGAGTATAAAAATTAAATTCATAAAAACAATTAGGGCGTTACACTTAAGTAACCACATAACCAAACATAACATACTCGCAAAAGATGCGTAACACAAATAATCAAGAGGACGGATACACATAAACACCTGAATGTATTCATACTTGTATAAATGCATCGGTAAACAAAATATCCACAACATCCTTCCAAAATACATCGCATGAGAAGGTATCCAAAATACATAATACGAATACATAAAAAGGATCAAATATACATCAAAAGGATCCTATAAGCATTATCTACAAAATAAGTGTTCGATCCCCCCCCCCTTAGGTGTTACGTATCACGAGCGGACGACACCAAAACGGACGACTACAAAGAGAGCACCTACACTTGCGGATCACCTGCACATTACCCACGAGTAGGTAAACATTAAGGCAGAAGGGTGAGAATACAATTCATAATGAAAGCATGATCAATATAGTAATTCCAACAATATCATTAAGAGTCATATAACAAGATAATCCAATAAGTCAACCACAATCAATATATAAATAATGCGGTACATGGATGATAACATAAATTATAAAGACCGAAGATGATGAATGAGACTCGACTATGCGTATGCATGTGGTACCAAATCCGGAGTAAAACTCCTCCTTGTCATTATGACAAATACACCTTGCCGAGCATTATGCTGGGACTTCTTTCCCTAAGGAAAATACACCTTTGTCGAGCAGTAAGCTACGACTAACCGTCATCGAGCATCTAGCCCCCACTGATGACCTCTTGCCACTCGGGCAAATACACCTTTTTACCGAGCATTAAGCTCCCACTGGTAATAATTGCCAATTCAGGCCACCTGTTAATAGCATTCCGCCATTAACGTAATGAAATGTCATGCTGTGCATACAAACGACTCAATTACATAACAACAACAACAACAATATAACTCAGTCACATATCTACATCACAACGGTTATATTATTCTATACGGATACATCATCAAAATTGCCACTCAGGCGTTCATATTCACACAGCACACGTATACCGTCAAAACATACTTGATTAGCAAATATCATTTCACAAAATACATTTATGAAAAATCATTCAACCACCAACACACTCCTCTTTATCATTAAGCATACTCAAGGGTTCTCATAATACTTCAAACGGCGCGTAGAAACGACCTACGGTTCAAAAGATACAACAAAACAAAGTTTGGAAAAACAAAATTCCACACAGTCCGCTTGAGCTCCGCTCAGCGGACCCAAACAGAGAATTCACCAAACGAAAATACAGAACCTCCGCTCAGCGGACCCAGACAGAGATTCCTGCAAAAGAACCTCCGCTCAGCGGACCCCCTCCGCTCAGCGGACCTGCGTAAACCCAGAAAAACCAGTTCTGCAACAGACCGTCTCAGCCCCCTCTAAACCATTCAAAACCCATTTAAACCTTCATCCCAACACCAATACAACACAAACATGCTATATATACACCTAATCCATGATTAACATATGGTTGGATCATCACATATCATCTTTGACCTAAATTTCTTCATAAGCAAGAAAACATGGAGAAATGAAAAACAAACATGATCCATGGGAATATCTATCATCATAGTACACATACACACCACAAAATCAAGTTTATATCTTCAAAACTCACAAAACACACAATTTGCCATTGTTGAACAAGCTTGGAAAAGAGTAAGAACAAGAACAAAACACACAAAACTACAAGAATCATACAATCAAGATAAACTATATTCATCCCCCTTACCTTGGTTGGATTCTTGGCTCTAGCTTGGTTTGGATTCTACAACTCTCTTCTTCTCTTTGTTTTTCTCTTCTTTCTCTTCTCTTCCCCAAGTTCTCTTTCTTTCTTACTATCTCAAAATATCTCTTTTTCTCTCTTTATCAAAATATCTCTTTCTATTTCTCTACTTCTCATTTTCCCCCACTCAACTTTCATAAATTCTAATTTTGGCCCAAATGTCACTAAACCTTAATTCTAACCAATTAACACCCAAAACATAATAATTACACACATAGAAAGTAATAAGTAAAATATTAACATAATTAATATTTACCGACTGACTCGATTCGAAAACGGTAAAATTAGGAAAATGTAGCAAACATCACAATTAATCAGAAAAACACATTTATGGGCGTTACAACCCTCCCCCACTTAAAAGATTTTCGTCCTCGAAAATAAGATTACCTGCTATAAACAACTCAGGATAGGAATCTCGCATCTTGCTCTCCAACTCCCAGGTCAAACTCTCACCTGCCGCACTTAACCATACGACTTTCACCAAGGCGATCTCCTTGCCTCGCAGAGTCTTAGTCTCACGATCTTCAATACGCACTGGTATCGTCTCAACCGTCAGGTTCTCACGCACTTGCACATCATCCATCTGAATCACATGGGACGGATCCGCAATGTATCTCCTCAACTGAGACACATGGAATACATCGTACAGATTAGAAAGACTTGGCGGTAACGCCACCCGATACGCAACTTTGCCAACTCGCTCCGATATCTGATAAGGACCAATAAAACGCGGAGTAAGCTTCCTCGATTTCAAAGCTCGTCCAACACCAGTCATAGGTGTAACTCTTAAGAATACATGATCACCGGCTTGGAATTCCAAATCTTTCCTTCGCTTGTCATGATAACTCTTTTGCCTACTCTGTGAACTTCTCATCTTCTCACGAATAAATTTCACCTTCTCTGTAGTCTCTCTTACTATTTCAGGTCCGAGTACCACACTCTCGCCCGATTCAAACCAACACAGTAGAGTTCTACACTTACGACCATATAGCGCTTCAAAAGGTGCCATTCCGATACTAGAATGAAAACTGTTATTGTAAGTGAATTCTATCAACGGAAGATAAGTATCCCACGAACCTCCCTTCTCTAGAACACAAGCCCTCAACAAGTCTTCTAACGATTGAATAGTCCTTTCGGTCTGACCGTCTGTCTGAGGATGATAAGCCGAACTCAACCTCAACTTAGAACCTAGAGCCTCTTGCAAACCTTTCCAAAAATCTGATGTGAACCTTGGATCTCTATCCGACACAATACTCAACGGTATACCATGTAGTTTCACAATCACCTTGATATAAATCTCAGCCAACTTCGCAACTGGAAAAGTGATGTTAATAGGAATAAAGTGAGCAGACTTTGTCAACCTATCAACAATCACCCAAACCGCATCGAAACCTCTCACAGTATTTGGTAAACTCGTCACAAAGTCCATAGAGATACTATCTGTGGACCTCCGATTTTTTTTAATACCGGGCCATACCTCTGATCTGTAGAGATACGTGAACTGACTCTTTTTTGTCGCTTAATGCTTTCGCATTTTGAAAATTCACAGAGTCGCCACCGACCTTTTATTTTATCCAATTAAGGAAAGGTTTATAAAAGAAACAGAAAAAAGACCTTTAAGAAATTCTGGGTAAGGGGGTAGGTTATACAAAGGGAAGGTGTTAGCACCCTTTGTATCCATGGTTATCCATGGGCTCTTAAGTTTGCTTAGCTCACTTGTTTTTCGATCACTTTTCAATTGCTCTGAAATTGCTCATATGTGGTTTCAAATACTTTTGTAAATTGAATTTTGTAATGATCCGTGTGTGGATGTATACAAAATGCTTGTTTATCTTTCGAAAGATGTTTTGAAAAGAACGTTAACTTTGTAATAACCCGTGTTTGGATGTATACAAAGTATTGTCTTTTTTGAAAGTTTTGAAAAATCAATAGTGTATGAGAATTTTGTTTGTTTTGATTTGAGCAAGCAAACTAGGAGGTCTACCCTGAGTTGTAAGGTCTTTATCCTGTTTCCTTTAAAAATCTATCCTTTCACCGGATATAAAAGCAAGGTTCGATTTTGTACTCAAAATAGTAGAATTTGACTTTGATTTTGAAAGAAAATGAGAAGGGATTACCTTAAAAGGTGCAAGTGTGATTGTGATTGGATTCAGATATTTTATCTTTGAAGTTAGTGATCTAACGGTTCAATTTTATCTTTGACATACACGCAGTTTATATGTGCTGGAAATTAAAATGCGGAAATGTAAAGTGCGGAAAGTAAATCTACGCTATTACATCGATTGTGCGGGAAATGTAAACTAGCCTATTTACATGAATTTGACATCCTATACATTTATCTAGGAATTTTAAATTGCAAGAAAAATAAAAGGGCATGTTTTTGGATTTTTTATGATTGGTTTTAATTATAATTAATGCATGATTAATTAAATTAAAATGAAGAAAAAAGATGAAAATAGATTTAAACCTGGAAATTAAGTTTAAAATATGTACAAAATATTTATCAATTAATTTTAAAACAAAACTAATTTTTTTGGAATTTTTGAAATTGATTTGAAATTGATTTAAGTTAATTAAAACATAATTATGCAAATAATTATACAAATAATTAAAACTTAAAAAGAAAATTATTCAAAATATGTACAAAATTAGCTTATAATATATAAACAATATTTAATATAAAGAACAATTTTTTTTTAGGATTTTTTGATTGGTTAGAATAATTAAAAAGCAAATATATAAATATATACTAATTAATTATGCAAAATATTGAAATTTTGAAGAAAAATAAAATATTTTTATTTCAGAAAATAATATATTATTTTAGAAGTCTAAAAATATTTTTTGTGTATTTTTTGGATTTTTAAAACTATTTTTAATTAATTTAACAAAGAAATTAAAATAAAATAGAAAATAAAATAGAAAATAAAAGGATACTGATCCTGTGTGGTAATTTGTGAGGGAGTATGGTGTGCACGCGTGATCTGGATCATTGGATGGTTCATTAAATGAAATCGGAGGGTCCATAAATTGAGGCACGTGGTAGAAGATACACCTGCAATGCACAGAATCAGAGAGAATTTAAAAAAACACGCGCGCGCTTCTGGACCAATGAGGGGGAGACACCTCATCGTCTTCAACCTTCAGACAAGGCCTTTTACAGCGCTTTTGTAAAAAAGCGCTATTGTAAGTGAACCCTAAATCTGCAAAATAACGAATAGGGTCAAACAAGCATAGAAATCAGGCGCGATGGTACCATTGGATTCGTCTTGTTCCACTGAATGTAACCCTGCCCTTAATTTGTTTTAATTTTGGCCCTAATGAAGAACCCTAATTTTGAGCTAAGTAAACCCTAAAATGGTATATGCTACAAACATCCATTAAAATCCAATTGAAGCTCCAGAAACGACCAGAGCTTCAAACCAAACACAATTATGCATCTACATCTTGTTAAATGTGCGTGAGTTATGAGATATAAGTTGGTTTTAGTTTGAACAAACCGTGGCTTTATATAACTCGATTCAGTGAAGTTTATGACTTGGAAATGATTGGAATTGTTTCAGTGTAGCTCAGAGATGATGTTTGAATGTTTATTTTATATTGAAATGGACTGAAACTTAAAATTCGAATTTCAAGTTTCTTTGAAAATTACAAGTGGTTACAAGTATGCTATATGCTTATGGATGCTTCTGAACTTGTCTCTCTTTGTTTGTTGAACTATGATAGCTTATTTATAAGCTATGTGTGCTTAGAATTGAAGCTAAGATGTGCCTTAGTTGCCTTTGTTGAAACTTTGCATTTTTTAATATAAAAAAGCTTGAATTCTTGACCAAGTCATCTTGCCTTCAATGCACCTGCCTTGTCCTTCAATTCTCTGCAGAAAGATGAAGATTCTTTGAGGTGAGTCATGCTTGGAAGTTAAGCTACCATTATCCATGCATTTTCCTTTTAATTTTAATCTTAAAGTAAGATAAAATCATGCCAAAAATGGATAAAAAAGATATGGGCTTAGTCTTGGTCGTGGGAGGCCCATAGTAACATGGAAATGATGTTTGAATGCTGAAAACTTGGCCCCATTTGGAAAAAATACATTTTTGAGCAATGTTGATTTTATGTATTTTCCCAAAATTTAGCCAACTTCCACAAGGTGTAAATCCTTCAATTTTTGTCATATGAAGGAGATCTTGCACTTTTTGGAAACCTCAAAGAGTCCTCTAACCAATGCCTTTGGTCTCATGTCAAAATGATTTTTGAAGCTCCTTGTGTGTCCTTTTGAAAAAAGTGTCTTTTTGTTGATTTTGAAAATGACCTGTAATGTCTTTGATCATATTTTTCAAATGGTGAATCCAATGACCATGGGATCAATGGAATTTGAAAGATAATTGAATTTCCTTCAAAACAAGCTTTGGTTTGAATTTTTTGGATGAAGGATGAGAGAGTTATGATCAGTCAAAGTTGAGTTGACTTTTCAGGCAAAAACCCTAATTTTGAATCTTAGGGTTTTGTTGATTTTTGATCTTTCCTTGATGAATTATGATCATCCAATGATCAAATGATGAATCCTTTGACAAAATATGGACTTTGACAAAAAATTTCATTTTTGACTGTCTGTTGACTTTTTGGTCAAACGGGTCGTCTGTTGACTGTTTGAGCTGCTGACGGTGCGTCTGAGTGAATTGAAGTTTGAAAATTTGTATGATGGTACTTTGAGATATATGGATGTGTATGAAATCCATTTGAGCTCTCAAAACTTGTTGCTCCTGTAAAAACAAGAAAAACCCTGATTAGGGACTGTTTGTGTAGGAGACAGTTAAGCGTACCTGATTTTTGTGCAGTGCTGAGTTTCTGCTAATCGTGTGATATTCAGAAGACCTCTAACACAAAAATCTTGGAAATTTGAATTGTGTAAGATTGATTTGATTGATGGTACAAAACACTGAGAATTGTACTGCCAGCAGTTTGGCTGTCAACTGACTGTCCAGGTATTGACGTAGCAGTTAGAGTGAAAAAATCAACAGTCAAAGTTAATTTTCTTTTTTGTTGTTTTTTGTTTATGTGAAAAATGAAAGTTTATTTACATGACTTGTTAGAAAAACACAGACATAATAAATAACTAATATTTACGGTATGCGGGCAAAATTACCGATAATAACCCTGAAAATCATTTAATGCACAGAAATAGGAATATTTGACTGGCAGAAAACACACAAAATATTATCTTAGTAATTAAGCAATATTATGACAAATAGTACAACATTTAATACTGACAGTACAAATATCACATACTATATTAAACAGTACGACGAATAAACGGTACATTTAAGAAATAAGAAATACGGCAAATTTTAAGAATGACGATTGATAACCCATGCTATGAACAATAACATGTAGATGATTGGGAGTGCAACCATTGCAGGTCCACACTCTTCAGGACTATGCAGGCAGAAAAAAGTCATGATCACCGTAGCAATGGTGATGACTGTAAGAGACAGTGTCTCTATCCATTTTGCCATTCTTGTTAGGGAAGAAGAGAAAATAGATATGAGATAGGAATTTGAAAGATGAGTTGGAATTTGATGTGAGATTTTATGAAAGAAAATGAGAGGTATTTATAGAATGGAAAGAAGGAAAGAGACGTTGGGGAATGATGTGATTCCGTACAAAAGGAAAATTTGAGTGGAAGTAAGATTTGAAAGAAAGTGTATGATAGTGTTGGAAAAAAGAGAGATTTGATTTTTGAAAAAGAGATTTGAAAAGATTTTTGCAAATATTGGAATATAGTACAAAAACTAGCGGGAAACAAAAGATAATAATAATCTACTTGTTACCAGTACAGTCTGAGTTTCCTGATTCTGCGCCTGCAAAAAGATTTAACTCTGTACCAATTGTGTCAGTACCATTTATCTGTAAATAAATAAATAGCATGTGTGAAGTAATAAACAGTATTTGGCGTTTGCGTAAGAATAAATTCAACTGCAAGCCAAATTACTGTATAAGAAAAATTCTGAAAACTAAGTATTTCATATGTCAGGATATTTGTTGAAATAAAAATCCATGATTATATGAGACTCTTAATTTTCAGATTGGAGTTTTCTTGAAAAATATGTGGGCAAATTTTGGGGTATAACAGTTGCCCCTATTCAATCTTCTTAAACCTGAAGAGATTGTCTGAAATCTGAAGGTAGAAGATGATTGAATATTTAGATACCCTGAAAATTTGCACTTACCTTGATCAGAAGAGATGTTGGAAGTTGCATTTGAATGTCGTCTGCGAAATGTTGTTGGCAGATTGAAACATTACCTGAGATGGGCTTTCAGATGCCACCTGGTAAATGGGTTGAGGGTTTGTTCATCAGAATGAATCCATTGATTATATCTTGATGAAGGATTTGAAAGTCTTTGTGTTGACTGTTTCGGAACCGTCCAAGGTTACCGCTTTAAGTCTTGGAAGATAATCGTTACGGAACTTGTCCAAAGTTTTTCCGATTTAGATTTTGGAAGTTGATCTTTGTGGACCCGTTTGAGGTATCAGCTTTAGATCTTTGATGTTAGATCGTTTTGGAACCATCTGAGGTATCGCTTTAGATCTGCAATATTAGATCGTTCTGGAACCGTCTGAGGTATCGCTTTAGATCTGCAATGTTAGATCGTTCTGGAACCCTCTGAGGTATCGCTTTAGATCTGTGATATTAGATCGTTCTGGAACCTTCTGAGGTATCACTTTAGATTTGTAATGCTAGATCGTTCTGGAACCGTCTGAGGTATCGCTTTAGACCTGCAATATTAGATCGTTTTGGAACCGTCTGAGGTATCGCTTTAGATCTTCAACGCTAGATCGTTTTGGAACCGTCTGAGGTATCGCTTTAGATCTGTGATGCTAGATCGTTTTGGAACCGTCTGAGGTATCGCTCTAGATCTGTGATATCTGTTTTTGAGTTGATAAGTGATCAGAATGAATCTTCGGCTTGATTATATCTGAGAGAACCGTTCATGGAATTCAGGTGAACACTGCATGTGATTGAGAACATCTTTGTTGAAGATATCCGTCTACCTGAAAAATCAAGTTAGTGATATGCAATGTTTATGATGCATGTAAATGTGAGATATTCCCGGAGAAACATGTATGTGATGTTGTGCATGAATATGCGTATGATGCATGATGTATGATGTATGATGTATGTATGAATGTATGAATGTGATGTCAAGCTTCTAATTGGAAAAATAAATTCCCGCTAGTCAGCTGGACATGAATGTGTTGTGATCGTTGATGATCTTTTGTCTTGCTTGAGTACCCTCGTCTGGGGAAATTCTTTGAGAACCCGGGTATCCCGTTGAAGGATCTTTGACTACTGCTTGGGGAACCAAAGGTAACTGGAAGTTCTGATGCCCTTTCAAATGGGAATGAGGAAGATGCATAATCCTCCGATGCACTATCTGACCAAGTCCGGGTGCGGGGATCACACCTTCTGAAGATAGTAATTTGGAACAACCCTGCTGGGGAATAAGACTTCTTTTGAAGAGAAAATCTTTTTGAGGGATTTGCTGAGAAATGCGTTTCTCTTGGTGATTTCCTTCTGATGGAATGATGTCCAGATGATCGGGACATTTCCTGAACGCCATTCCTGTTTTTCCTGGTAAACATCAATCATATTCAAATGCATATGTTCATTCAAAATTATCATTGGGACGCTTACGTATTTAAAACAGAAGAAATGAAAATAGTGATTTTTGAAAGAGCTGCATTGAAAAGAGCCATGATAGGCGGGTTAGCACAGGGAGACAACAATCCTAGAAGTAGGAAACTGTCAGAAAGTTTTGAAAAATATTTATGAAGATAAATAGCTATGTGAAAGTGATCCAGTCAAGTTTCAACTCTGCTATTGCCAATCTGTCTTCGAGCATCTCATCCCTCACTTGTTGGAAGAAAGTGATTAGACTGATCGGTGTCTTTGAGGTGTTGAATCTTGATGGTGAGTAGGCAGCTGAACGGAACACAGTTGTATGCTTCATTCCCTAACTTTTGCCTAGGCTGTCCTTTCAGGTTTTCAGCCTACCGGGATAGTATTTGTTTAGTCTCTAATTTTTGCCTGGACCGCCCTTTCGGGTTTTCAATCCACCGAGACGCTCATTTTTTTGCCTAAGTTGCCCTTTCAGGTTTTCAACTTAGCGAGCTGTTTGTTTTTTTTTCTTTTTCTTTTTTTTAAGAGAAGTATTTTTTGACTATGTCAGCATTCACAGGGTGTGGGAAATCCTCGCCATCCATGGTGGTAAGCAACATGGCGCCGCCGGAGAATATTTTCTTGATTATGAATGGTCCCTCGTAGGTGGGAGTCCATTTGCCTCTGGGATCACCTTGTGGTAAGATGATGCGTTTGACAACCAAGCCACCAGTTTGGTATGCTTGACTTCTGACTTTTTTGTTGAAGGCTCTGATCATACGCTTTTGGTATAGCTGACCATGACAAATAGCTGCGAGCCTTTTCTCATCAATCAGGTTTATCTGGTCCAACCGTGTTTGAATCCAATCGTCTTCGTCTAGATTGGCTTCTTTCATAATCCTTAGGGAAGGAATCTGAATTTCAATTGGAAGAACTGCCTCCATACCATAGACTAAGGAAAATGGAGTTGCCCCTGTTGAAGTACGCGCAGATGTGCGATAACCATGAAGAGCAAAAGGCAACATCTCATGCCAGTCTTTGTAGGTTACTGTCATTTTTTGTATGATTTTCTTGATGTTCTTGTTGGCAGCTTCCACCGCGCCGTTCATCTTTGGTCGATATGGAGAAGAATTATGATGTTTGATCTTGAACTGTGTGCAAAGTTCAGTAATCATTCTGTTGTTTAGATTTGTGCCATTGTCTGTGATAATCCGTTCAGGGATGCCATACCGACAAATGAGATTGTATTTGATGAACCGGGCCACCACATTTTTGGTGACAGAAGCAAATGAAGCTGCTTCTACCCACTTTGTGAAGTAGTCAATAGCGACCAGGATAAAGCGATGTCCGTTGGAGGCAGTAGGTTTGATTTCTCCAATCATATCAATACCCCACATTGCAAAAGGCCAAGGAGCCGTCAGGACGCTTAATGGAACTGGAGGTACATGTACTTTGTCAGCATATATCTAGCATTTGTGACATGTTCGGGAGTGATGATGGCAGTCTGTTTCCATGGTAGACCAGTAATATCCTGCTCTCAGGATCTTTTTAGCCATTGTATGTCCACTGGAATGAGTACCAAAGGCACCATTGTGTATTTCTTCCATGATCTGTTCTGCTTCCTTCTTGTTTACACAGCGAAGTAAAGTCGAATCATGGTTGCGTTTGTATAGGGTTCCATTGCTTAGAAAGAATTTGGCAGCAAATCTCCTTAGAAACTTTCTGTCGTTAATGGATGCCCCTTCAGGGTACTCCTGAGCTTCGAGATATCTTTTTACCTCCTGGAACCATGGTTTTTCCTCGGTTCCTTCGGTATTGATCTCATTGCAATAGGATGGTTCATCTTGCCT